>NC_142118.1:12949456-13104782 GCF_056152115.1 Neolamprologus brichardi
TGTAACAACTATTTTATTATTATAAACCTGCTTTAACACAAGCCAAGAATACCTGTGGGGGAAGGCTCCATTAATGGCATGGGTTGCTCTATAATTTCCATCTGCAATCTGCCTTGGGTTATGTCTCGCAGGAGAACCAAAGGTGACCACTCCTTCCTTGTCACCTCCCGCAAGAATGAGGACAATGCACTTTGGCAGAGATGGCTAAGACTAAGCCCATTTTATAACCCATTACCCCTCAATTGTTCAACAGAGCCTCCACCTCTGGCTTTTTTTCTGAAGTTTTACGGCTGACTCAAGGAGAAATATTTAGAATTTTATCACAGCTATCTTGCTGTCACTGTCCCCTACTCTGACCTATGTCACCCTGCCTTACTGTGGTGTTATCAGCGTGTCAGCCATGACAGCCTCCTCATCCATTTCATGTTACTTTAAGTGATTTCCTTTACCTCGAAATACCCTATACTCTCGACAGCTTGTGGTTGAGGAAACATTTACTCTCACGTGCATTTCATCCGGTCTTTGACAGTCGATTGAGGCAAGATAAGCTACATCTACATGGCGGTGGTAGCAATATGAACGCAATGAATGATTTGGGTTGTATGCACGCCGTCTTTCTCCATCTTTTTTTCTTTCCTCTGATCCATTTCATTTGTTAATCTGAAAAAAACAAAACAAAACCTGACAGCGCTGCACCACAGCCACCACCCACCCAGTCCAGCCATCTCCCTTCAATTGCTGGATGATCTCCTGTTGACAGGCCAAGGGTTATTATCGTGGTTTCAGGGCCAGGAATGCTACTGCACTTCACAGCAGATGTCTTTTCAGATCCTGACAAAGCCACCCACAGAGATGAGGAGAACAGGAAGAAAAAAATGTATCACTGTACTCAGCTGACCCACAAAAGATGTTCTTAACAGGCTGGATAGTTGAAATTATAGGTGTCTGTATGTTCTTATCCTAACTGGCATCAGAATGTCATGCCAGTCTTGTCATGCATATAGCAATCCTTAGTTCTCTGCAAAAACAGTTTTTTTGGGGGTTTTAAAAATTTCGATTCACTGTTTATTTTACTGCACACGCTTCCATACAGCATCACATGAGTTTACAGTAACCTGATGGTTGATAATGGAAACTAACATGCTGCTCTGAGAACCAAAGCATTGTGGTTGACCCCTCAAAGTCCTTCCTGAGTATTTTGTCTGAAATGAGGTGTACTTTTTCTCACTCTTTAGTTGTATCATGCCTCTTTATCACGATTACTAATACTTAGGAAACAGTTTGACTCTCTTTAAGGTCCGACTATTACTCTAAAATAGCCACAGCATTTGTTTCTGATCTAAAAAAAAAAAAAAAGAAAGAAAGAAAGAAAGAAAGAAAGAAAGAAGAAGCAGTTGCTGCATTAAATTTCACTTGAAGCATTGAGTGGGAAAACAAGGGGGGGGGGGGGGGGGGTGCTTACAGACACTAACATCTTTAGATAGACAGTTGTACAAGCAAGGAAGTGTCAGACCCCCAGGAGCCACACCTGCCTGTATCAAAAGCCTTTTCACATTGTTTTGTCTTCCTCTTGATTACTAAGCCAGACTGTAATAATGACCAACAGAGGGGCCTGTCATCCGGGAAGGATGCACACAAACTATTACACATACTCACTCACGCAAACACGCACTCTCTTTTTCAACCTATCTGCCCAACCCCAAAGAAAATGGTATGTAGTCAGAATCTCTTAAATATACACAGTAGTGTTATAAAGTCATGTGAAAAACAGTTTCCACAGGACAGTTTTCACAATCCTCTGAAAAACTTAGTGCGCATCAAGATTCTTTTAGCTAACCACCTTTAGAAGCTATAACTTGAAGTCATCATTTACTGTATGACTGTCAGTACGTCATTCTCTCACATCGCTGGGGAGGAATTTTAGCCCGCTCTTCTTTACAACATTACGTCAATTCATTGAGGTTTGCATTTGTTTATGCACAGCTTTCACCACAGCATATCATTGAGTTTTAGGTCTGGACTTTGACCAAGCCATTGCAACACCTAGGTTATTCTCTTTTTCAGCCACCGTCTTGTAGGTTTGCCACTGTCACTGTCGGACAGATGGCCTCACATTTCACTCTAGAATTTGGCATACAGAGGGGTTCATGACAGTAAGGTTCCCATGTCCTGTGAATCCTTAATAAGCCAAATCCTCAACCCTTCATCACTGTGCTTCACATTTGATAAGAGATGTCTGCGCTGATATCCTGTGTTTGGTTTGGTTTCCACCAATGGTCAAACATATCTACTTTGGTCTGTTCTAGACATTTTTCCAGAATTGGTTTGTACATATGGAACTTTACAAACTTAAGTCATGCTCCAACTTTAGCATTTAGTTTGCTAACTGGGGCCTAAAGAGTCTGAAATCTGACACTTGGGTTTTTTGGGAAATCCACTCCTGGGAAGATTGTAGGATTTTACACCTGAAGTCTCCAAACCAACAAACTACCAAAATGCATGCTTTTATAGTGATGCTCAAACTTTTTGATCATCAAAAAAAAAAAACCACTTGAATTTAAATTTGCAGCAACTGCACGCTATTTACCTTTTTGATTCCTATGGAAGTAGATGATGTGTACAAAGATTTTCACAGGGCTCTAGAGAATCCCATAAAAACTCTCTTTTTGACATGTCTTTATGCGTGTTTGTGTATATATATCTGTTTGTCTTTGTCTATATCTATCATATTTTTTTGTCTCTAAGGAGCAGCCTCCTCATGTTTTTGGATGGCTCTTGAACAAGTAGCCATCCATGAGGCCAACCTGATCCATGCAGTAATTTTTTTAGCCACTTGTAGAATTTCCCCTCACTATTTCTCTCTCATACACCCATACACATACATGCTTAACTTCCTTTTATATTTTGAACAAAGATCCACAGGAAGCCTGACTGTGACCCCTGAGCTGATGCAATGTGCTTAGCTGTATACGTATTCATGCTTACCCCTTGCTTACTTTGTAAGTGCCCTCTTGAGTGAGTGCAATCAGTTTCTTACACAGGAAATAATAATCCTTTGAATCTCACCTTGACAATTCTTTAAATATTAGCAGTGCTGACCAAAATACACTTCTTGTGTGTGATGGTTTTTAAAACAAAGTATCAAATGAAATACCTTCACCAAAGGAGCATCGCTCTCTGAATCACAAAAGAAAATGAGTTTGCAGGCACTTGATGAGCGCTTAAATTGTTTAAATACAGCAAGTGGGTATCTTGAAGTTACTTGAAAACACTGATAACTGTCAATACAAGGAGTGTTAAAATAAGACATAAATGAGTTAATCGAAACAAACCCTAAATATTAACAATATTAGTGAAAAAACAGTTTAAATACAGTGTTATGTTCTTTTATCTTCAGCTAGCTAGCTATAGTTGTATCATTAGGCTAAATCAAGGTAATGTGCCGGATGAGGGTTAAATTGTTAGCAAAATTTAAAAAAAAAAAATCAATACCACATGATGAAAAATGCTGTAATAATATAGGAGGAAGATCAAATAAAAGAAAAAAAATAAAACTAAAAAGACTGCTTTTTTAAGGGGATGGGGAAATGTAAGCAGTGGAGCTTTGTCTGATGCAATAACGTCTCCAACCTGCAAACAGATACTTTATCACTTAACAATTAGGTAACTGATGTTATTTAGGTCTAGATAAGACGGTGAAGTGATCATCTAAGCTAGAAAACTTGGCTAGCAAACTGTATCCGTGCATAACAAATATACACATATCTGCACATTAGTTCCAAGTAACATAGCAAAGAAAAAAATACCTACCAAGATGGAGCACATGTTCTGTGGTTTTTGGTTCCTGTTAAACCACATTTAGCTTCTTCTGCTCTTCTTGTAGCCAGCCCCAAGTGGCCATTTGAGGAACTGCAAAATCTATTGCTTGAGTGCTAGCTTCATTTTTTTAGCCTAACAGTTAGCTTAGATTAGCATAAAGAATGAAACAGAGGAAGTAGAGTGCAGAGACTCAACCAACTACCCCAAAAACAAAACAAAACAAAACAAAAACAATATGCTAGGTCTTCTCTTGACTCAAACAAGAAACACTAATTGTGCAGGCTTGTACTTTATAGTATTTTTCCCTTTGTGCTAGGACCACAGTTTTTCTTATACAAAGCTATCTGTGTAAGTTTGTACAACTTCACTTTCAATGGGCAAACAAGAGAGTGATACTGAGAAATACAAAAAGCAAAAACTTTTTTTTGGCACTGATGAACTCTGTGCTAATGAGAGTGCTGCTATTATTGTAACGTCCTGTTTGAGCAAGTGAGCACAAATGGTGTGATTTCTTTTTTTTGTCACAAAAAGAGGAAGCTTACAGTTATTCAGTGACAACACCAGTGACATCATCGGGTGCCAGCATGTCTGTCGGCACATCTGAGTATGTGCGACAACTTAGAAACCAATGCAAAGACACATGCACACACACACACGCACGCACTTCAGACCAGTCAGACAGCGCTGTCTTCCACCTGTCTCCAGCGTTGCCCGTCCCGGTCATTAAAAGGGTCCCAGAGCCCCACTCTAAGTGCACATGTCAACTGCAAAATTACAGGGCACGCACAAACACATATTTGTTTTGTATTTTGAAAGGGTAATATCTGTCTGCACGCAAGCAATACGTTCATTTTCCTCCTGATAGCTCCTCCTCTTCTCTTTGTGACAAACCCAGAAAACAAAGCAGGTAAGGTTCAAAGACAAAACAAAGGAAAGGAGATAAAGACAGGAGACAGGTCGAGCTGATGGACATATGACATAGGGAAACTTATCATTTCCCTAATGATTCTCTGGTTACTGTGGACTTTACCACAGCGATTACAAACCACTTCTTTAACTGAGGTCGAAGTATCATGACATCTCAGTTTTGTTCTACCACTTAGCTCCCCCTTTTTCTAACTAATAAAGACCACAAAGCCACTGCAGATGCCTGTGATGAAAGCATCGCTGTTTGAAAACATGAGTGCCAGATATTGGCAAGACTTGATTCAGTGTAGCGGGAAGAAGTGCACAGACAAGTTTGACCAGGAGGAAAGACGGAGCATAAAGGAAAACAAATTGCTTCAACTGAAAGATGAAGATCTATTTTCAGACAGTGACATCATCGTTTCTTTTCGCTGGCATTTCTTCTGGGTGCGTGGATACGACAAGGAGCACAAACAAGCAATCAAAAACCCTTGGCACCTGAAAGTTGTGTTGTTTTAAACCTGCCCTTTTATTCTCAGCTCTTTCACCACGTTGCCTTTGGGTAACCTGAGTGCTCTCTTTCCCTTTTCAGCATGATCGGTACAAACAATGGCAAACGTCTTTTCTCCTCGGGGTGATTGACTTGGTCTTATTGCGGTTCTTATTTTATGCTTTTCTGCTGAATGAAATCTCGGCTGTATGTCTGAATAGATGCTGACAGGACCTTATTAGCTGCGTTATTCCGAAATACACAGACGTGAGATCACTAGTGGACAACATTGGGCTTGTTGTCACAGCTCAAACCCAATTTTATAATGGCTGTTTTGTCACTTGTCAACATACGGCATCTTGCCTTAGCCCGAGAGTCAATGAAAATGGCACAGTAGCACGTCTGAACACCATGACAAAGGCATTTAGCGTTTCCTATAATTTTTGCACTGGTCGCATCCTTCTTCCACGTGTGCTGTAATTTCCCTCGGCTGGATACTCAATAACATCCTGTTGTCTGAGGATATCTGGGGGGACAGATTTTACTGACCCCACCACCACCGCATCGTCACACACTGTTATCCCAGCCCTGGCTAATGACAGCCAGCCAGGAAGCTGTCCCCTGTGATCTCTGTGATTAAAAGCATCCTTATTATTGCCTGGGTATTGTTTTGTTGTGCGTGGATCCCTTTGGACTACTGTTATTAAATCGAATTACTGGGACTCGGCTGTGACACCAAGAATCTTCGGGAAACACTTCATAAAAGGAAAATGCACAGTGACAGCATCTGAGATGAAAAATAAAAAAATGTCACAACTAACTGCACTGACTAGATTACATGAAAACTAGTCTCCCTGTCCCATGATAAAACATTACATCAGCAATGTATTTGTTCCCTAGATTTATAGCGTACATAATATTTTGCACAATGTTGATCTTTTAAAGACCTTCTATGACTCTGTGGTGGCATCTGTCATTTTTTACAGTGTTGTATGTTGGAGCAGCAGTTTATCGGCAGCTGAGAGGAAGAGGTTGGATAAACTCATCAGGAAGGCCAGCTCTGTTCTGGGATGCACCCTGGACCCAGTGCAGGTGGTGGGGGACAGAAGGACTCTGCCCAAAATAACATCTCTGATGGACAGAGTCTCCCACCCCATGCATGTAGATGTTGCTGAACTGCAGAGCTCCTTCAGTGACAGACTGCTGCATCCTAGATGCATGAAGGAGCGTTTCCGCAGGTCCTTCCTCCCTGCAGCTGTCAGACTGTACAATCTGAACTGCTCCCAACAAACATAGATGTTTACATCAATGCTGTAACTGCAATACGTTAGTTAATTAACCAATTCGCACTACAACCTGGTTTGCCTCTTACCTGTAACTATTTTTATTTAATTTAATAGCTGTACAGTACTCTCTGTTTATAGTAACCATTGTCCTTAATGTAAATATGTAAGAAAAATTGTGTATGTTTCTGTTCCATGTTCTGTGTACTGTTTGTTAGTATATTTGTCTTTTTGGCTGCTGTTACAACCAAATTTTCCCTTGTGGGACAATTAAAGGATTATTCTATTCTATTCTATTCATCTATTATATCTTACTTTTACTCTTTAACTTAAACCTATTTCTATTTTTTAGTCACTTTTGGCATATATACATTTTTACACTGTCTCACAGCATAAGGCCCTCACTATGTGCTTTGTTGCATTTTTACTTACTTATTTTAACTATGCTGTTTATTTATTGTAGACTGTACTATTTTTATTCATTATCCTGCTGCTGTAGCATGATAATTTCCCTTATGGCATCAATACAGTATCAATCTATCTGTAGATGCTGAAGAAAAGCTTAAAGACAGAGCTGAAGAAGAGATCTACTTACTTACATAGCTCTTATAATGACTAAGCGATGTACAGATTTCACAATCCGTACATCACTTAGATCTGTTTAGCACAGTTCATCTTGGTACATTAAACTGGTTTTTCCAGTCAGGTGCTGATATCAGTGTCATCTCTTCTCCTTAGATGGCCATCATCGGCAGCTTTCTTTATGCTTTACTGATTTGTTCGTTTTCTTTTTGGTTCGCGTTTTAGTCAAGCCTAAACCAAAAAGAGCTTCACACATGCAATGAAATGCAGTGCATCACAGGAGCCAGCATGAGTGGAGGTTTTTTGAATGAGATGACTTTGTGGTAACCTTACACGGTGACACAACAGGTGGTCATCCTTCTTAAACTGCTGCGACAGAGACAGGTGCTTCCGACAATGAGGGTTAGAGTGGGGGTGGGTGGGTTGCGTGGATCTCCGGACAGGCTTTGGACAATGGTGGAAATTGGGCATGGGGGGGGGGGGGGGGGGGGGGGGGGGGTAATTCATGCATGGGCAGCTCCTGGCCCATCCCAGCTCTATGTCAAATATACAAGTGCATGAACCCAACTACTCTATGAGCATAAAATAGTCCGCATTGCAAGGTAAACACCAACATGCTCATTCAAACTGTTGAGTGTTTTTTTTCCTCCTCGGTTTGTCAGGGAAACAGAGGCGTCAGAGGACAATGGCCTGACAATCGGCAAACAGGAAGAGATCCCCTTCGCACAGAAGGGTATTCCAGCTTAAAAAGGGAAGAGGGCTGGAGGTGAGAGGGGCTGTGGGGGTGGGTGAGCGCAGCGACAGCACTTTGACCTCAAAACACCACCACAAACATTTCCGACCTAAAAAAAAAATCCATCTAAAAAGATCATATCTATCCGCCCAGGAACAATGCAACAACCCGAACACAGCAATGACACAACCTGAAATATATCCCGCTCGCAACTACATTTTCTCAACAGAGGAAAAGACAACACAGGTGAAACACTTCTTGCTTTTCCATCACCTGCACTTAGCTTCTCTCATTCTTTACTTTCATTGTAAATTCACCCATGAAAAGATCTCACTGATTAAGAATCTTTTACAGTCTGAACTTTTCAAAGCATTCCACCCGGTTTGACCATGTGACAGCCGGGAAATGCTTCAAGCCAAGTCTAAAAGTAAAAACACTTTCCAATCTCCCTGCAGACATCTGCACGTCTGATCGCCAGCGGTATCCCAACAATGTGTTTCCTTTTTGATGCAAACGCAACTACGTAATTAAAGCTGTCAAAAGCCTCTTATCTGCATACCTCACGAATGACATGAAGTCAAAATGTTGCGTCACAGATAAATAAACTTATATAAAATAAGTCAGATCACTGCTGGAAATACATTTAATTCCATTTAAAAATACACATAATAAGCCAAATAAAACTAAAGCCCATCAGTTCTCTAAGAAACACACTGTATCTTATAATTAATCACTTAGTTCCGCTCATTTCCTCAAGCTATGAGCTGCCTCGGTGAGCCTTATCCTGCGCTATCAGTCATTGTGTAAGAGTAGGTGCCAGAGATAATAATGGTCAAATCAGCGCTGATTGATTAAGCAAGAAGTGGAAGGAAGGGAGGGGACGATGATGAGCAGGAAGCAAAAAGAGTGAAGAGTTGACCGTCCTCTTGTGCTGTCAGATAGATAAGGCTAGTGATGGAGATTCCCAGTGGACTCAGATAACCTTTACCAATAATGTCACTATTTAACAAAGCTGCTCTGTTTAGAGTGGACTGCTAACCTATCAAAAAAGAAAAGAAAAAATAAGATAAACACTGTTTACAGGTCTATACATATTGTGTATTCATTTCTAAATTGAAATGAGTTCTACTGGCATTCCAGCTTTATTAAACTGTATTAGTCTATTTTTGCAAGTAGACTGAATAAAAACTACAAAGATCAATAGCAAACACAGAATTCGAAACTGTAGATGCTGATAAGCATCTGACATTGTTTTGAATTCCTTTTAAATTTACTGTAGCAGTTTTCAAGAAGTGTTTCAAAGCTTAGCTTAGACCTTGCCATTAAACACTTTATGCTTGCATGAATCCCTGGTTTAGATACAGTTAGGTACACTGTGTAGGCCTACAGGGGAAAGTACTGAACCACGTAATCTCAATTTTATTTGTTTTATTGCACGTAATAGACTACATAAATGATTTCACATTAAAACCTTTTAATTGAGGTTATTAAATTCATCTTAAGTGGTTGGTTAAATCAGGTTCCAAGAATCGTCGTCTCGCTATTGGCCAACAGAGGGCGCTGTAAAACATTGGTTGACAGTCAGTGAATTCTCATGAAAGCGCTTGTTGGCTGTGTACAAGCAGCGGTATCTTTTCCACACAAAAGCTTCTGCGGTTTAAGTTTATGTTTTACAGGGCCGCGAGAGTCATTTCAAAAGCACCTTTCCAATCTCTGCGGCAGCTTTTTTGGTTACGAAATTCCCGAAAACTGACGTCCAAAATGTCCTTTCAGTATCCCCAGGCTTACCGCGACGAGTCAGTTGTAAGTAAATGTGGGTTGCTAACTAGCCTAGCGTGCTAATAAGCCGGGATGCTTAATCATCACGCGCTTTCATTCATTGAAAAGAGCGTTCGCTTTGTTAGCATGCTAGTTAGCTTAGCCATCACTGGTAAACCGAGATTGGCTATGTTGACAAAAATGCATGCATTTCAGAGATAGCCATAACTTAACTACAAGTCCAATTTTAGCCTTTCAAGATGCTACCTGATTAACTTTACTAAACACCCTGGGCTTATAACCCCGATAGCTCAACTCTGTTTTGCTTAGCTACTTCACCTTTTAATCATTCCTCTGTGGCTGGTCTCAGGTGGATGACTATCATGGCTGCAAAGTACCTGACCCTTACAGCTGGCTGGAGGACCCTGACAGTGAAAAGACACAGGTAAACTCCCCGTTACCACTCAAATCACCGATAATTCTGTATTTTTTACTGCCATATTTAGTTGTTGTGTCGCGTTTTGTAATTAAGAAATGTGGGCATGTGATTTGATAGTTAAGTGTTGGTATTAAATGTCACAGGCGCATTTAAAGCGTAGCATCTTTTGATTTCTTTCTCTTTTTTTTGCAAATTTGTCATACTTACGTGTTTCAGATGAAGCACCTTTTAATACTAGTATAACCCCAGTACATATAAAATGCTTAGCCTATCAGAGGCATTATATAACAACAATATTGGATTTTCATTTATATATTTCAGTTCTTCCATATTCATTATGGATTTCTGTGGAGAGACACTTGCTTCAAAAGCATAAACTAAGATTAAAAATTGTGTACAATCATTTACGTGTACGTTTTGAGGACACGTTAGCATGCACTGTAATCCGTGCATATCAGAAAATTGGTGCACCGGCGTTGAAGGTTTTGTGAGTGAGAGGGATGTTATTCAGTTATGTCCAATTCGTGAAGCTGAACTTAATAAATTGTGCATAAATAATCACTATTTATTCAGGTTTGGATGTATGCGTTTGTAAAATAGTTTTATGTGTGGTCAAATCGATTTGTATGTGGATTGGAACACGCATCTGTGAGTCCTCAAATGTTACACACAAATTACTGTACACATTTGTAAATCATATTTTTCTCCGTAGGAGTTAGGATGCCAATCGCCTGATCCCTGCTTACCTGTGGCAGTTGTGGCATTGGGGTTAGGGTCAGTTTCGGGGGGTTTTCGGGCCACCAAACGAGTCAGGCGGATATGGCAACTTGGCCTTGCAAGACTACTTTCTAATCCCTTACTCATTACTCGTAGTTGTTTTGTTATATTTTCATGCACAAAGAATCAGTAGTTGTTGGGTCTGTATGTATTTAGTGTCTCTTGGTATATTTTAAACTTAACCTAAATTAACAGACTCCTTCAGTTCAATAGATCATGAGACATGAGAAATGAAAAATATGCAAATGTTTAACAATTAGTATGATCTGAAAACCTAGCTTGTTTGGAGGTTTGGATAGCTTTTTTCCCTTAGTAAAAATAAGATCTTTATTTAAAAACTGTATTTTGTATTTATTCAGGTTATCGTTGATATTAAAGTTTGATCTAAAACATTTAATCATGACAAATATGCCAAAAAAAGAACTCAGGAAGAGGTGGATACTTTTCCCACAGCAAAGATATCTGCTAAAATATTATTTTCTCTTTTGAGCAGTCTGTTGAAATGATAATGGTAAAATGTAAAGCATGGTTGTATTATGCTTTCTTCCGTTAGGCCTTTGTCAGTGCCCAGAACAAGCTCACTTTGCCATTTTTAGAGCACTGTGAGGTGCGAGAGCTGTTCAAAGAGCGCATGACTGAGCTGTATGACTATCCCAAGTATAGCTGTCCCTTCAAGAGAGGAAGCAGGTAAAGCTTGCTGCAACTGATTCCATAATAATATTTTTGATGTTGGATTTCAGCTTTAGTGTTAGATGACAGAGTGATTATGTGACATTCCAGTAGCTTTTCTCTTTGTTTTTTAGGTACTTTCACTTTTACAACACGGGCCTCCAGAACCAGAGTGTGATGTATGTGCAAGAGAACCTAGATGCCGAGCCCACAGTCTTCTTAGATCCAAACACATTTTCTGAGGATGGGACAGTTGCTCTGCGAGGTATCAGCCGTGTACCAGTACCCATTTTACTGATATGAAAAAATATGTTGCCTGCATTTCTGGATTGTGTGCTCTTTTTAATTTTAGTAATACATTTAGTTCAAAATTGCCTTTCAAGTAATAAATTCCTTCACGTGGTAGTTTTTACTCAATTTTGAATAAAAATCTCTACAAATATAGTGTCCTCTCTGATTCTAAATTTTGTTAAGTTTCCTTGTTAACAATCTATTTATGTTTCTTTGATTTCTTCAAGGCTATGCATTCTCTGAGGATGGAGAGTACTTGGCATATGGCACTAGTGCCAGTGGGTCTGACTGGGTGGAGATCCGCTTTCTGCGCGTTGAGGGCGCTGTGCCTTTAGAGGACCGCCTGGAGCGAGTCAAGTTTAGTTGCATGTCCTGGACCCACGATGGGAAGGGGCTTTTTTACAACTCGTATCCTGACCAGGAGGGCAAAAGTGATGGTAAGACTGTGTTGGACAGGATTCAAACATTCTTAAATACTAAACCTTCATTTAGCTGCAGTAGATTACCCTCAAAATATGAAATACTTATAAGATAATTGACATTCTTGGAACTCAGTCTGCTTACCTAGCCTCATGGGACAGGGCTCTCTGCCAGGACAGAAGAAAATGGATTAATGGATATCTGCTTAAGGACTCGCTTTTCTGTGCACTGGCCAGTTACCATTTAAAAAAGCTAATGAAAAGCTAAATTGTCATTAGATAATTGCTAGCGGTTTCAAATTTATATATCTCCAAATGCAGTCTACACAGACTGTTAAACTGCATGCAGCAGCAATGTCTGCTCAAACGTGAGTGGAAAATATTATTATTATTTTTTTTAAAAAACCTTGAATTAAGAATAAAAAAACATATGTTAGCTGTTGAGGAATTACAGACATTTTCATACACAGACCTCCGTTTTCATAGACTGCAATTGCTAACTGACTGACAAGCATTTCAATGGCCAGGTGAGGCCTGTTCCATTGTTATTTCATGACAAATGAGTCAAAGTGCTGATTTTTTTGTAACATTTGTAACAACTTTTCACTGTCGTCATTAGACTAAAAAACTAAAAACCAAAAATAAAGAGATCCGGGAGCTTTAGACAACAAAGTTGGATGATGACAAAATTATTTTCATGGTTTAGAAAAGTTAGTTTACACTAACACGACAAGAACACGACAAATTGTCAAGGTACAGCAGGAAATGCAGCAGTTTGCACTTTGCTATAAAGTGAAAACTGCTCATTACAGTCAAGAACAGGAAAACCAGATTAGATGTTACCAGAAATCATCTAAAAGAATCTGCATTGTTCTGGGAAGGAAATAAAAAAACAAACAAATTTGAACTTTTTACCAGATGATGACAAGAGAAAAGTATGGAGAAGCGTGCCATGTTACCAGTCAGACATGACTTATAATGTCAGTGGAAATGGATCACTGGTGTTTATTAATGATGTAAGTGTTGAAAGAAATAGCAGTATGAGTTGTGAAGGTTTATACTTGCTCAGTTTCAGCCAAATGTTACAAAACTCATAGGACAGTGCTTAAACAGTGCAAATGAATATTATCCCAAAGCATACTGCAAAAGCAACCAAACAGTTACTCAAGGCAAAGAAATTGGATGTTCTTTAGTGGTCAAGTCAGTAAGCTGTTGTCATTCCAATAGAGCAAAGTGCACAAATGCAGAAAGACTCACAAACAAGCACAAGATGAAGGCCTAGCAGAGCATCTCCAGGGAGGTGAAACAAAGCATTTGTTGCTGTTTGTTGGTTTTAGACAGTCAAAGATTGTAAATGGTTTTCATCCATTTTCATCCATGTAAAGTTACGTTTGTATGTCCAATTACTTTTAAGCCACTGTAAATGGACAATGTATTTAATGTCATAAGGCGAAATGTTTGTCATTTGTCAATATTTGTTATTTTCTGTTTATTGTTTTGAAACCTTTTGTTATCTGGTATTATAAAATTTGCACCCACTCGTAACACTCTTCGTCTTTTTGTATTCGATTTTGGTTTTTTGCTTTCAGGCACTGAGACCTCCACTAACCTGCATCAGAAGTTATACTATCATGTTCTGGGGACTCCACAGTCTGAGGATGTCCTATGTGCAGAGTTTCCTGATCACCCCAAATGGATGAGTGGAGCAGAAGTATGTGTGAAGTTGTTTTTTGTTTTTTTTTCCCCTCTAGTGTCATGTCATCAAACTTGGACAGAATGCATGTTTTAGTTGGCATTCAGGTGCAGTTTAATGATTGCAGATGTACTGTAGGTATCAGAAGATGGGCGCTACGTGCTGCTGTCTATCAGAGAAGGTTGTGATCCTGTCAACAGACTGTGGTATTGTGACCTCAAGACCACTCCTCAGGGTATTACAGGTATTCTGTACTTGTATTTTGGTACTTTAAGACACTTACTCGCTTAACAGTTTGATTTTAGAACTGAAATCCTTGTTTGCTCAGGACTTTTGCCATGGGTAAAATTAATCGACAACTTTGATGCCGAGTACGAATACGTGACGAACGAGGGCACATTGTTCACCTTCAAGACCAACTTAGACGCCCCTCGTTACAGACTAATCAACATCGACTTTGCCTCTCCGGAGCAGAGCAGCTGGAAGGAGCTCCTGCCTCAACATGAGAAGGATGTCATTGGTGAGGTTCTGCAACACGTGCATGACCTTTTCCCTATAAAATATGAAGCGTTAGCAGTTTCGCCCTGTCATTAAAGGTACATTTCAATGTCATTCATTCTTTTGCCATGTCTTCCTTGCAGTGTTTGCCACCTGTACATACTCCAGCTATTTGTTCGTGTGCTTCCTCCATGATGTGAAGAATGTGTTGAAAATGTATCGTCTGAGCTCAGGAGAGGAGCTGAGGACCTTCCCTCTTGATGTTGGATCCATAGTAGGGTTCACAGGACGAAAGCGAGACTCTGAAATCTTCTATTATTTCACTTCTTTCCTATCTCCAGGTACTATAATGCAAAAATTATTATTTTTAATTAAAAAAAGCTATTTTGTTTATCAGATGCCTTCGTCTCGCAATTTCTACCTGTGCAAATATTGTTGTTTAAGTGAAATAAGTCAACCTTTATGTTAAGTTTGTATAAATAAGAAACAACAAGTAATGCAATTTTGTTCTAAGTTCCACGTATTATTTCATGACGTAAATTTGTACTGTCTTTAAGAATTCACTGATTGTGAAGTGATTTCAAAATAGTAAAGAAAATGAAACTTTTACTTTCTTTTCATCTAGCCATCATTTACCACTGTGACCTAACCAAGGAGCCCCTGCAGCCCCATATCTTCAGAGAGGTCACTGTCAAAGGCTTCAACCCCTCCGACTACCAGACCACACAGGTAACTAGAGCCTAGACTGGGATTACCAGTGTTTAAATAGGTGTGTTTCATTTCTCTTTAAAAATAGGCTGTGGTAAACACATTTATTAAAAGATATCTTAACAGTTAATTATGCATAAATGCCCAACTTTAACCTAGTTTTTAAAGTACTGACCCAGCATTTATCCAAAATGACAGACATAAACCGGTGGTGTACAGGCCAGTTTGTACTCTGACAAACAAAATGAAGGGTTTTATCAATTGTCTGGCTCCAAAACAGCAAACTGTGGGCAAACTATCGGCTTAGGGTTGTTGTAGAAAAGGTGGGCTAAATCAGGTATTGGTAGCATTTATTAACGGAAGCAGCACTCAAACTGAGCTTTCAAAGTAGGTTTTTTTAACTAGAACTGTACCCTAATAGTCAAATCATCAGATATTTGTTTCTTAGTTTAATTTTGTGATTTTTAGATGTTGTATGTTTGTAAACATGAGGCTATAAACCAAGTCAGCATGGGTGTGTTCACAGTAGTAACTGTCACATGTCAGTTCACCTTGTTATGGCAAATAAGCAACTTTTTCTGACATTTTTTTTTTTAAACTCTTAGCAATTTTCCTTCTTTCAAAAAAATCACCTAGACAAAGGTTTATGGAAAGTACTGCCTCATGACTGTAGTTCTTTCTACCTGCAAGGACACTCAGGGAGTGAGGCACACCTCCATCATCAAATTGAACCAAACAGTTGAGAGTAAAGCCTTGATGATACTTGCTGCCTGGGTCTAAGTAACGTAAATTTGTTTTTAAGATGGTGAACGTGAGTGTACGTGCAGATGTGGTGCTTCTGTGGGCTCCAATGGAGTATGGAGTATTCGGAAGTATAACGGGAAAAATTGCTCGGCCGTCATAGGAGACATGAGCCCTTTCTCTTTAAATGTAGCCAAAGTAACAGCCATTAATTCTGATTTATTTAAAAAAACAAAACAAAAAAAAAGATTGATTGCCAGATGGAGTTGGAAGCTGGTCACCTGTGGAGAGAAATGAAAGAGAAAGAAATTTTACAATTAGTAATAAGATTTGAAGCTTTTGTGTTATGATAGATGTTGTCAGTGTCCCTGGGAAATGATTATGGGCCAGGAATGGATGACCTGACATAGCTGATTTTATATTTAAGTGGTTCAGATTCCTGAGAAACTTGCAGTAAATTGTCCTTTAGATAGTCTAGCCTTGGCCAGACCATGTTTCAAATTGTTTTTACTTCCTCTGTATATATAGTGTCCCAGAGTTAGATATATTTATATACTTCTGCTGAAAACAGCGGCCTCGAAAATAGCTCCGTAAGTGTAAAATGTTCACGATGCAGACAGGATTTTAAAAGAGCTCCTGTGTCTTCTCTTGTCTTCTGACTCAGAAACAAGGATAGATTGGTGATGTAAGCTTTACTGTTCTTTACCTTTTCGTAATTCACTTCCCATCTCCTTTTGTTTCCCTGACAATCATTTTTTTTTTCTCTCTTGTTGTCAAAGATCTTTTTTCCCTCAAAGGATGGCACTCAGATACCCATGTTCATTGTTCACAAGAAGGGCATCAAAATGGACGGCTCCCATCCAGGTTTTTTATATGGCTACGGGGGCTTTAACATCTCCATCACACCAAGCTACAGCGTGTCCAGACTCATCTTTGTCAGACATCTGGGAGGAGTTTTAGCTGTCGCCAACATCAGAGGAGGAGGAGAATATGGGGAGACCTGGCACAAAGGTGAGGACATGTAATTATAAACATGACTACAGAGCTCAATCGCAAGGGCATGTCCAGTTTGCCCTGTTAGAAAACGCCTGTGTTTGTGTGTGTTTGTAGCACATACAGTAGATTGTGTCTTGTCTTTCAATAATGACATCTCTAGTTAAAAGTTTGAAATGAATATATTTGCATATTGATAGAGTTTTCTGTGGCTGAGGAGGCATAAATGTTGTTTTTAAGAATTTCTAACCTGACAAGCATAAAAAAACATTTCAGACACACATTATTATTCAAAGCAGAATAATTTTAGATCTTTTCAAACGTGCCTGGAGGGAATCTTTTAAATATTACCAGCGCAAAGTCCTCATTTACATACTTTGTATTCTTTTTTTCCAGCTGGCATGCTGGCAAATAAACAGAACTGCTTCACAGACTTCCAGTGTGCAGCTGAATATCTAATCAAGGAGGGATACACTTCTCCCTCCAAACTGACTATAAATGGAGGCTCCAATGGTGGCCTGCTTGTAGGTACGTACGCTTCCACTAAAGAACAAGATACACTAAAACAATATAATCGCAGCAAATGGATATAGATGATGATGTTTCTGAATCCTTGGTGTCCTGTCTCAGCGGCCTGTGTAAACGAGCGGCCTGAGCTGTTTGGATGTGCAGTAGCTCAGGTGGGCGTCATGGACATGCTGAAGTTCCACAAGTTCACAATCGGGCACGCCTGGACCACAGACTTTGGCTGTTCAGAAGACAAAGAGCAGTTTGAATGCCTGATCAAGTAGGTGCTCTCTGACCACAGTGTAGATTTTAATGTGAATTATATACTGTAGGGTGCATTTACATCAGCTGCCTTTCTTTATACATTTTAATCTAAGCTTCACTGATTACATTGGCTACATGGACATAAAAAAATATACAGTGCTTGCAGAAGTCTTAGGCTACTCTCACTTTTTGAACCCTAGAATGGTTTCGAACAATAGTTCTCCAGGCTGTGTGAAGGTCTGTCAAAATCTTTCTTTGTCCCTGACCACTAAAAACAAAAAATCATTAATTTGTGTGACTCATTCAAGTACAACAAAGGCACCTAACACAAGGTAAGAACCAGCGTTGTGTCTACACATAACAACCTGGTGAAGAACCAATTTCAAATCTTATCTTTAGACGCTTTGTTTCTAGCAGCCTGTCACAAAAACACAATTTATTCCTATTTCTTTAGTTGGAAAAAAAAATTATGAAGATAACAGTCACACAAAATAGTATTTTTGCACAAACAAGGTGAGTCCCAAGTAGTTATTAGCTGAAAACCTGGCATATTTCAGCATGGTGTGCAGCATGTCCTTAAAATAATTGAGGAAACTGGACAAGTGGAGGACAAAAGAAAAAGTTCCAGGCCTAAAACCTGTCTGCAGCAGATAAAGTGTCTGAATGTCATTTCCTTAAGGGATGGGGATTTAAAAACTCCAGTTGTCAAGAAGCCATTGCTAAGGAAGAGAAACAGGGAGGAGGCTGAGTTATGCCAAATTACACAAAGACTGGATTGAAGATCAGTGGTAACAGGTCTTTATGGTGTGATGAAAATATACAGAGGCTGAGATGTAGTGGTTTCGGGCTACATCTCAGTCAGTGGTGTTGGTGATCTTGTCAAATTTTAAGGAATTATGAATTTGAAAAACGCTGTCGGAATTTAATCCACCAGGCAATACAGTTTGGAAAGCATCTGATTGACAGCAGCTTCATTTTTTTTAGCATTACAATGATCCTCAACACACAGTTAATGCAGTAAAAGCATACACAAATAGAAAAATAAAAATACACCATGAAACACTGTCAGTCATGGATTGGTCTCCCCAGAACCCAGACTTTAGCATTACTGAAGCAGTGGGAGATCATCTTGACAGAGAACAGATCAAAGGGTACCCAACATCCAAAGAAGATCTTTGAAGGATCCCGAGGACATGACAAGAAATCTTTCCTAAGAGAGTTCAGGCTGTGTTGATGAATAAAGGTGGTCATACCAAATATTAACTTTCATGCTTATTAGAATTATACAATGTCAGCTTTTAGCTTGTACACTGTATTCCCTTGTGTTTGTTTGCCCATTTTAATAAATAACTGAAAAACTGTGCGGTAATTTTCTTTGCAAAATATAAAGAAATAAAGATTGGCTCAAGACTCTGGCACAGTACTGTATTTTAATGAAATATCTAATTCCAGGAGTTATCCTTGTGTCTTAATTTGAGAACTGAAGCTCACAAAGAAATTCAGAACAAACAAAATTACCCGACTGTTTCGTTTGTGATGTAGGATAGCAGTGTGAATATTTTAAGGTTAAACAAAATACATTTTTTACTCCAACATTATCATTGCTCTGACATTTTTATAGAGGGAATCTGCTGTTTACTTAATATTTAAATGGTTGCAGTCCTAACAAAGCTCCCATTGGTCCTCTCTCACAGATACTCCCCGCTTCATAACATCTGTGTACCAGAAGGCAATGGGGTCCAGTACCCCGCTGTGCTTTTGCTGACAGGTGACCACGATGACCGGGTAGTGCCTCTGCATTCCCTCAAGTACATCGCCACTCTGCAGCACATTGTAGGTCGCAGCCCCAAGCAGACAAATCCTCTTTTCATCCTTGTGGACACAAAGTCAGGCCACGGTGCTGGAAAGCCCACCAGCAAAGTCATTCAGGAGGTGGCTGACACTTACGCCTTCATCGCTCGCTGTCTCAACATTTCTTGGGTCAAATAACCTGCATCTACCTTTTAAAGTGTGTGGGGTTTCTCTTTTTTTCTTTTTTTAATCCTTTGGTCAAACCATATTTAGAATACCGTTAATACCAGAATACCGTTAATACCAGATGTTGACACATTGTTTATAGCACTGCTAACTTTTCTTTTTTTTTTGTGCTGATCTGTTTTTGTCCCTCCCCCTGTGTGAGCAGATTAGATCACAGAGTCATCAGGCTCTGCCTTGCACACAAATACAAGCCAACATGCATCTCTCACACCTGTTTTGTGTAGTCACAGGGGGCTCTTTTCAAGGATGATGCAGTAATCAGCCAATCAGCCGTTAAAGTCATGAGGTGAAAATAGCAAAAAGTTCATTTCAAGATTGTTCCTGCTCCCTTTGGGTGCTGCAACATGATGTGTGTGTGTAATTTATTTCTGGATTGTGCGCAGAATGGAGTCTATTTGATGTCAGATGAAATCAGTACATATAAATGTTAGTGACAGTATTACACGGATGACGGTACTGCTGGTGGATGAAATGAAAACAAATGCAAAAAAAAATCGGTTGTTTCCATGGGAAAGTGTGTGTGTGTGTGTGTGTGTGTGTGTGTGTGTGTGTGTGTGTGTGTGTGTGTGTGTGTGTGTGTGTGTGTGTGTGTGTGTGTGTGTGTGTGTGTGTGTGTGTGTGTGTAAGTAAGTAAATGTCAGTCCTTACATTAATTTCAGACTGATGATTTCTACCTCTTGACTTGTGCTGATTGTTTTCCTTTTCAAAGGGAACAAAACACAATGCCACAAATACAATAAATAACTTTTTCAACAGTGACTCATCGGGATCTTTTATTATTTGTGTATGTTAACAGCTACGCACCTTCATGTAGTAAATAAAATTACACTAGGGTAACAGCTCAGGATAAAAATATATGAAATTTGATTGTCCAAATTGAGGAATAATTCTCCGATCCAAAGTGGCAAGTTTGAGTGAAACAAATGAAGGCAGTGAGTAAAAAAAATATTTTATTTGAAATAATCTTGGACAAAGACAGAAATATTTTGCTTTCTATTAAAAATATAATGAAATAAGAAGCGAGTCGAGAACCTGGGATATGAATCGGTCTGTTGTTCCCTTTCACAGACAAAGAGCAAGTCAGAGCGTCTAGATCGAATCTTGAGTCCATGTGTGGTCTTCCACCAGGGGGCAGTCACGCTGAAAGTGAACAACGGGTATAGCAGCAAGCACAAAATGAGGGTGGTCTCACAGAGGGAGCCATGAGGATTAATAAACGTACATGTTTCATGTTCAAAAACCTCTCCGATGTCCCACTTTTGGTTTTCATAAGCATAATCAGTCACACCTGAGACTTTTATAATCATCTCAAACACCCCATCATCATCCAGCTGACTTTCTGTGACCGCGCCTTTAGTGAACAATACATTACAAAATAGCAAGAATTTGAGCTTCATGATGACTTTTTCATCATTTATGGGTTATATTTTAATTTTTTTTAAATGTTTAAATGCATATGAGTTAGTATGAAAACATGCACAAATTTCCAAATTTCTTTTATCTAAATTCAAACTGGTGTGCACCGTTACATTACATTTTTCACAACATTCAAATATTCTTCTATTAGAAGTGAAGTTAAAAAAATTAAACAAATTCAAATGCTTTGCAAAAATGTCAGTTTCAGATAAACATAAATCTGAAGACAGAAAAAATGACAGTTTATATGTTTCATTTCTATTATTTTAAACACCCAATAAACATTAACGATGGACATGAAAAAAATCGTGGTTTCAGATTCAGATCATTTTGAATGTAATTGAATGAAACGTGCTCAGTGTTCCAGCAAAACCAAATTACTCGTCATGTTATGAAACTAAAACAGTCGTAAAATCTGACGCCAAGAAGATTCAATTTTTCTTTTAAGTTTTGAGAATGTTTTCTGACACAACACTTCAACACTGACTCGCTTTACTTAAATTACCAAATTATACCGCCTGTCTTAATACTTTAACATCTGTTCCAGCTCCAGCTTCCATTTATCAAAAATGTTAAAAAAATAAATAAATCCCAGTCGTTACAAATAACTTTGTCAGCACTCAATGCCTCATCTAAGGTTTGCCCCCCCCCCCCCCCCCCCCCCCTTTTAATCACCTCCCAGCCAATTTAGATTGAATGCGCACGCGTCCAAATACACCCGCGTGGGAAATCAGAGGATACTGGACCACCAGATGGCGCATAAAACCCCGTGAAATCCTGCTGCCTGCCTACATGTAGACTGGTGTGTCAGTGAACTGATCCTAGTGGTAAACTTCACAAAAGAAAAAAACACCCTCACTGTTTCACTTGTCTGTGCTGAAGCTGGCGGGACATCACACACAAAGAAAGTGGTTTATAGGATTAGCCCATGCATGACCTACATTATAATATTATGTTAAAACATCCTATTATAAGTTGGCTTTAGGTGGAAATAACCATCACATGTGGCAATAATCTTATCAACTTATGTCTAGTGAAAGCGGTGAAAAAGATCCTCATTTCTGATTGGCTGACACATTCGAAGACATTATAACGCGCCCGATGAACACACACCTGTGATTATAAGCATTAACGCTTATAATCACATATAATCATTTAATAGTTGCGAATGTAGCTTATCTATCTATCTATCTATCTATCTATCTATCTATCTATCTATCTATCTATCTATCTATCTATCATTTTTTTTCTCTCTCAGTGTGAGGTACATTAATAATAGTGAAGTTGACTGACTTTATCAAACCGATGGATGGCGCTATTTATTCAATCCCACCCCCCACTTCTCAGTTACCAGTCGCTGATCTGGAACCAGCCCAGATGCGCTATTCAACAAGGATATGAAGCTGAAAGAGTCAACAGCAGACATCAGATCAGTGAGGAAAGTTTGGGGTTGCTGAAGGAGAGGATACATTATAGGCTAATAATAACTTTGGGGTGTCTTCTGTATGATCGCTTCACGGGTGATTGGAGTGAATATTTATGGTAATCTTGTAAGGAAAAGTAATCTGAGTTTACTGAGTGGTGGGTAGGTCTTTTAAACGGGCTGGGTGGGGGATGTTAAGTATGGATCTTCATCAACAAGAGAAAGAGAGGGAGAGAGGTGGGGATGGTTGGGAGCATGTTGGGGGGAGGTCATAGATGCCGCATGGTTAGAAGAGCAGTGATAAAGCTCAGAAGATCTCGCATACCAACGACGCATCTGCATCTTTTCTACTGGAAGACTTGTTTATGGGGAAACCTCACATTTGCAGCCTCACATTTGCAGCTAAAATGCTAGCACTAATTCAATTTTTAGACCTGGCTTGTGGAGGGTAGATATGAGATTGAGCCGTCAGTGTCTTTGAGCTTGAGCAGCCTTTTGTGAGAAGTTGGGAAATGAAGTGAGAGAGAGAAAAATCACCTTTGGAGCAGTTCAGAGGATGTTTTTTTCGGATCTGTGCCACAGCCTCACAGGAATCTGTTGGTTCAGTTTAAAACAAATCAGTCTGTCTCTCACGCTGCTGCAGCTTATGTTACAGAGTCACTATAAAATATTCATCCATGGAAAATCTCTTTGATTCCAGACGGTCACTTGGCTTCATGCGCCATGCAGGTTAAAGTCAGATGAAACATGTAACTCAAACTAGAGCGTCGGGAGACCTGATGTCCAGCAGGCTGATCTCTACTTCACCCTACATTTGCTCTATCAAAGGAACACCGGGAGAAACGCTTGGTCTGCCTGTGCCTTCTCATTCATTCACGGCGAGAGAGGGAGAGAAAAAAGGAAGCATGTCCACTTCCTCCTCTACCTCTTTTACAGGTGAGTGCGCTAAATTTTACCAACATTTTCCCCTATTTCCTCCAGCTTAAATCCACCCTCCTCAAGAAAAGCCTTGATTGAGACTGGCTCACCTATGTGCTGAAACCCCCCCACTACCATTCCCTGACCTGAAATGACCGACGTTACCCACCGTGAAGACTTGATGGATTGGTTCTTTAATCAAACGTAATCAAAACCGATTTGACGCTAAAGATGCGCACAAATGCGCCCAAAAGATTGCTTATCGTTTTGTTTTAAGGGAAATTACGCATTACACAGTTATTTGTATAACTACAACTGGAAGTCTTTAAAGGGAACTATCCCCAATACACGGGGGAAACCGGAAAAACAGCAATTAAACAAACGAGATCCATCATCACGGGATCTCTGTTAACCACTTTAAGCTGTATATTATGATATTTAAGGAGTATTAGCGTTGTTATAGCAGATCTATCGATTACATTGTGGGTGGATGCTCAGCTTCTCTATTTGTTTGACTAAAACTTCAGAAGGTTCAGTGAATCCAGGAGCAAGAAAAAACAGTCATACTGACCCGCTGAAGCCCCGCAGAACAACACGACAAAATAATCCAAAAATAAATTGGAAGAATGCGATATAGATGCGTGGCCCCATTGTGCGCAGTTTTTGGCGCACCAGCGGTACAAGCGCTTCTTCTCTAACCTCCCCCCTCTCCTCGCGCTCTCTGTGACGTCACTGATATTTCATTCAGATATTTTCACCCTGTTTACTCCCGGTGCAGGAGCCTTGGCCGGATGGTTAGACTACCACTACGTGATTTACCGCCCATAAAGTTTACTTTCGTCGCTTTTCTTTCTCTTCCTCCCTCAGAAGTAAACGGGAAATTCATCTCCTGAGACCAAAAGGTAAAACAAAAAAAAAAAAAATGGCTGTTGGAAGTGTATCAAATTGAAAGTCGCCCTAAAATGCCTCCAGTGAACAAATATCCAATCCTAATTTAAATGGAACGGGGCTTTTAAAAAATCGTATTTTACGAACTGAAGCATGAAAAACGAAGGGAAAGTTTTTGAGTTGCCCCTGTGGTCAAGTACGAACCACACAATACGCGTGTGCTTTTCTGTGCTGTGTGAATATTTTTTTTCGTTGACTCTAAATATTTGTTAACGAAATCTGTGAAGAAAGCAGAGGAAAATATTCGATGAATGGATGAGAAAAAAAATATCAATTCTTCTTTGTCTGCAGAGAGTCACCAACATCCAGGGATGGAAATTAAAGTGAGCTGTGCTTCGAATTTGAAACTAGATTTAAAAAAAAAAAAATTAGAAAAAAAACGTCATTTCTTGGCGTGTTTTTTTTTCTTCTCTTAAAACACTCCATAAGCATGTAGTCTTCAGGTCCTAAAAATAACCCTGAGGGGAGATGACCCCGCTCTGCCAACACTGTTTATCCATCCTTGTAAACGATAGGGAAAAGTGAAGGATTGGTAGCTGGAATGCATGAGGTAAACGACAAAAAACAACCCCCTCCTCACAAAAAAAGAAAAAGAGAAAAGAGAGAGGGACTCAATGAACCCTTTGAACTGCATTGACAGCAATGCAGGGTAAAATGCAAGTTTCCTCTGGGAGCCTACTTGGTGAAGAGTGGGGGTTGGGTGAGGTTAGCTGGGGAGAGGGAGTTCAAAGACTGCACAGAAAGTTGGTATTCAAACAACTCAGGAATCTGCATGTGCTCATAAATATATAGTTCATCTAAGACAACTGAAGATCTAAATCGCCACTGCACTGATCTTTCCTTGCAGGCTTAAAAATAAAGAGCAATACAGATTAATTAACATTTGAACAGGTTTTAAAAGATGGCTTATAAAAGACACATTTAAACAGAATATGTACTGGTATGTGACTTCCACTTGGTTTTCACTAAACCCCCAAAACACAATTAAATGAAAAAATTCTCTCTTTATTTAAAAAAGAAAACAAAATGCTCTTAAGATCCTATAGTTTGCAGCTTGGATGCACACATTTCTTTCTACTGATTAGAGCTATTAACTGAGAAAATAAAGCAACAAGAACAATAAATAAAACAAGGCTAATCCATTAAAAATATTACATTTGTTTTATTAAATATATCTATGCAAATCTTATCAATAAGCCAAATAAAACAAACCCAAGACACAGCTTCTCAATTCTACACCTGAAATTATTGCAGGCCTTACAGAGATTCATGTTATGACAGTTTTTTTTCTGCTCTCATGATAAATTTGTACTTGTAGTGCTGAACATCATATATCAACACTACCATATTGAATTGGACTGTACTGAAAAATAAATGAAGCCTCATTTGTATGATGTTGCATTGTCTCACAGAGACTATTGTGACATTCAAATTGGAACAAAAACCTTAGATGCACTTCTCCAGAACAGCTTATTTTTATATGAGGCAAATTTTTACATCACCCCTCTCATCGCTAGTTGTGATGAAAGAATAAAAACTATTCAGCTAATCACACATCTTAAAAATCGGGCAGTTCAACAAAGCGCTCCACAGAACAGGTGAGGATTAGATCGATATAAAGATACAGCATGTATGGAAACAGCTATGGAAATAGAGAGAGTAAAAAGACATACAAATGGGTTAAAGTGTTGCTCCTGCTTTGCATTCAAACAAATAATAAATGAAAAAAAAAATGCAGTTGCTTTGTCTTAAAAATGTATTTTTGTTACATAAGAATTAGCTCTTCAACCTTTTTTTCCCCCCCAAACATTCACATAAAAAGTTTCTTCTTTATCAGTGTCAGTTCTCTTTTTTCACATGTAGGGAGGTACTAAAATTAGATCATATCATAAGAAATGATATTAAACTAAAAAAAACACAAACAGTGATGTCGGTTTTAAAACGAAGGTCATCTGCAAACAAGGAGCTGCTCGGCTCATTTCAGAAACAGATCGTTTGCTAGCAATATTACAGATGTGACACGAAGATCCTTTTGTAGAACTTAATATGTGAAATATTTTCAATGCTCATCTTCATGGATAGAAGTGGAAAAAGTACAGATCCTTATATAAATGTAAATGAGTGTGAAAAATGAATCTTATTCTGTAGCATGACAAAACAACTAGTACAGAGATTGTTACAAGTTTTATGTTCGGCTTAAAAACAATCTTCAAAAAGAAAAGAAAAATATACGTCTTCAAAATATGTCAGTTCGCAGATGTCTTTAAAAAGTCTCAGTTGAAAAGTGTTGTTCTCTTTTTTTTATCGCCACAAATATAATGGAAAGGTTTGAAAGTAAAAGAGGTTTCAAAACAGTCTTATCTTGTTGCATAAGTGCAAACAAAAGGCGTGACTGTGGATCTGTGGCAGCTATAAAACAAACATCTAATGCAAAGAAACACAGTTTTTGAAGTTAGGCCATGTCACTTTTTCAGATGTAGGAACTTTGTTGTTGTTTGTTTTGTTTTGTCATGCTGTCAAATGATGAGAACTTTCTTCTGCTGAAGCTTGAAGGCAACCGATCAAACTGAGAAAAATCTGAATTTTCATAAATCATAAATCTGCATAAAGAGACGTATAAAAGAGATGGACATAGGTTTAAAAACCAGTTGAAAACCAACTATATGTGAAGAATTCGAATTAGTTTATGTCGATTATGAAAACAAACTACTTAGAACATCAGCAAAGCTTTACTTTCACAGGTTTTTCTGTGCCTCTGTACCATTACAATCGCTAAGGCTGTTTCACAAGCATTTCATGAATCAATTTGTTTTTTACAGGTTTAAAGCACACCATAAAATCTTCACTAACAACCATTTTGCTCTTTCAGTTCCCTCTTTTGACCGACAGGCACACCAGAGCCTCCCATATCTAAATCATTCCTTGTCATTCTTTTGCACACTTCGGTAAGCTGCACTGCGGTATTTTCCGCTGACTTGTCCTAATCAGAAAGGTCCTGTCAGGATATGAATGAGTGGATAACATCTGACAGTGGTATCCAATCCTGTGACCCACACAGTAATTCTATGGCTGCTGAGGAGGCCTCCACTACAAGCATCTTCAAAAACAGGCCTTGTGCGCGGGGGCTGGGTTGGACGGATTGGGGGTAGGGGCAAAGCTTGCGAATTCCGGAGGGTGGGCTCTTGAGCGTTGGTGGGTGGAGACAGGCTTGTTGTTGTTTCATTCCTCCAACGTGTTTTTCCTCTTTCCTCATACTCGCGAATAACCCCTCGAGAAACGTCCCACCAAGGCAGAAGTGAGATAAGATGGAAAGTTTCTCAATGGGCTTGTTCTTGTTGTTGATCTGCTCCGTGGGCTATTCTTCTCTTAAGTGATCTATGCTGTTGGATGTAAACCATGTCCAGAATAGGAAGTAAGACGTGTAATGGAATTTAAATGTGCTCAAACTTGATTTAGTCCAGCTTTTGTGTTTGTTTTGTGGTTTTAAACATACTGTGTTTTAACAGTACCATTTAAAAAAAACATATTGAACTGATACAAGCCACCTGTGTTAAAGTTCTCTTTAAGGAAGCTTAGTAATGCCACAAAAATCTCTTTAAGTTTGAATAAAAGTGTTTTGTAAGAAGAAGAAGGACAAACAAGACTTAACAATTTCAGCTCCAAACTTTACTGACAGCTTCATAGCATTTCTAAAAGCATTTCTACCCCCCCCCCCCCCCCAAAAAAAAAATAAAATAAACAAAAAACAAAACAAAAAGAAATGACCCTCCCCCACTCAAAAAGAAAAAGAAACAGACAGAACTAATCTTGGTAAGGAACGTATCCTCATGACAAACGAGGCTCAAGACTTACAAATATCTGCTTTGCTTTCTGTCAGTTTTCCAGTCACATTCCAAAGCTGTGAGTTCAGCTCTCCTCTGGTGCCCACTATGATACTGGGAGGTAACTGGTTGTGGGTTAGGAGCATGAGCACAAACACATGTCCATGCATGAAAGTGGGAAATGATCATTTGCACTGTGTTTTGTAAAATTCACAAGTTCTAGTTTCCAGCAAAACAGGTTTAGGTTTCTTAGCATAGTTGGATGTTATTTCTGTTAAAGCCACAGCTGCATTTCACCCTTTTGAATATACACTGTGTGAAAGTCTGAAGTGAACTGTGCAATGCAAACAAAGGCTGTAATAAGCTTACGTATTTTAATGGTGCTGTGTTTACTTTGTATAAAATGTAGAAAAGTTAACCCTGTCTTGAAAATCTTTTAGAGTTTGGCTTTGGTAATAGTCTGGAGAAGAGATTCAAACAAGCAAACAGTAATAGAAATCGACAAAAAACAAGCAGTAAAATACAATAAATTAAGAAACATTTTTTAGATGAATTTTGTTTGTTAAGTGATGCGTTATGTGTGAATTTTTACCCGTTTAACACCATTTTTGTCACCCTATGGAGGTCTAAACAAACCAACAGTAGACTAACATATTTTAAACATGTATGATTTTCTTTGAATTTACTTAATTTTTATGAGTCAAAATACTCAAAGTAAAAAAACAAACAAAAGCCACACAGGACACACTGCTGTACTTCCACGTGATGATGGGAAGATCTATGAAAACAAGCCTGCAAATCTGTAGGTTAATCAGCTACACCCATTAGGGG
This sequence comes from Neolamprologus brichardi, assembly GCF_056152115.1. Classification (NCBI taxonomy): domain Eukaryota; kingdom Metazoa; phylum Chordata; class Actinopteri; order Cichliformes; family Cichlidae; genus Neolamprologus; species Neolamprologus brichardi. Next base: position 12,978,421 of record NC_142118.1, read on the forward strand.
TCTAACTTCATCATTTGCTTTTGATTGTAATTGGTTGATTCATTATTTCCTTGTTTTTTTTTTGTGTGTTTTTGCTGTTGTCATGGCCACCCTATTATTCCGCAGAGTTCATTAAAATGTAATTTAATCCCATCCAATCATCTAATCTAATCTCAGTGCATAATAGCTTTATGTAGCTACACCAACCCCTTTTGATACAGGACCTCAACAAAACACATTGCAAGCAGTGCACTGCAGCGCATAGCATATCATATAGCACACGTTACAGCTTGCAGCTTCCCACAGTGGACGTGGGTTGTTTTATGATCTACACAACTATTGGGCGCGTGCTGTTGATGGTTCCGAGACCAGTTTCTCTCTACCCCCCCCCCCCCCCCCCCCAACACACACCCATTTTACTCTTTGAATCTTGGGACAGAAATGAGAAGCAAGAAAGCATGTAATTGACAAAGTCACGTGTTCTCACTACGGGAACGGGCACAGCCAGCTCGAGAGCGAATGAGAGCGAAGACGAGAGCGAGAGAGGGAGTAAGAGAGGCAGCGACCGAGAGAGAGAGAGAGGGGTAGAGCAGTAGGCTACAGAGGTGGTGTGAGTGAGGAAGGGATTGAAGGGAAGAGAGAAAGACATGACAAAAATATCAAAAGGCAGAAAGCACGCCGTACCATGCGAGCTAAACTGGTGACCGATGGGATCGAGGATGTCGGATTAATGGTGACTACCGCAGCCCGTTTTCGCAGAGGAAGCTTCTCTATTGCAACTTGGGCGCAGAGGGTCCGCGGGGAAACATGGCCGAAGGTTATTCTGCAATTATTTTCTATTTTCTGCTCTTAGTTTTTTGTTGTTGTTATATATATATATATATATTTGCTCCACGTGAGCTCGCGCGAGAAGGGAGAAGGAGGCAAGGTGCAGCGTGATTATTGTTCCAAACCTCAATAAAAAAATTCAAAAATAAAAAAATAAAGCCTGAACCGCCACACTGCCGAGCACCACATCTAACCACGTCTGGCAGCATTAAGATAGATCCACTGTTAGAGCGTATATGCTTTTCAAGCCAGTAGTAAAGCTCGAGGAACCATGTGTACACCTGCCCTTTTTTTCCTCCCCTTATAGCATGCAACTCCACATCAGGAGCGGGCTGTAGATGCACGAGAAAAACCCTCCACAAGTTACACCACTGAGCATGCCTGTGCACGAATCAGAGGCATTCATCTGTCATGGAGTAACAACTTTTTCCCCCTTTTTTTGGTTGAGGGAAGGTCCGGTTGACGCACATCGGCTCACAGCACCACGCGTCCCTCTTCGCTTATGTGACATGTGAAAAATAGTATAGGAAATTTCTACCGGCCCTGAACTTCGCATAGCCTGTACTTGAAGTGGAGGGGATTCCCCTCACGCTTCTTGGAGAAGTTTTCTTTATTTCTTGTCTTTTTTTTTTACGCAACAAAGCCCATTAAACTTATATAAACGTGTATGCACGCAGGGCGGTGAGTGTTGAGCGGCGTGTCTGCGAGCACAAACAAAATGTTCTAACTCGCCTCTTGTACTGCCCGCTCGTTCTACAGGAGGGTCGGGTAAAGGTGGCGGAGAAGACCCCGCCAAGTCCGCCGAGCAGGAGGAGGACCGCACTCGACCTCAGGTCCTGTCGGGATCGGGCTTCTGCAAATGGTTCAACGTCCGGATGGGATTTGGATTTATCTCAATGACCAACAGCGAAGGGAGCCCCGTTGACCCCCCTCTGGATGTTTTCGTCCACCAAGTAAGTTGATGAAAACGTACACACAAGCACCGAGGAATACGCGTCTGCGTCGTGGTGATGTGGTGGGCATTGGCCTCATCCGGATTTTCCTTTCTTTGAAAAAAAAAGAAGCGTGGAAAAGCGACGAATGATTGAATACTTTTTATTTCCTCTGCCCAAAAAATGCTACTGTTACCTCAGATCCCATCTTGCTGTCCTCGGGCCCTTTTTAATTCTTCTTCACAGCGATAGTTACACTGTATCATCCGGATGTTTCGCCTTGCCCGACACGTTACTGTGTAACAACATGCTGTCCACATGCTTAAGGGACAGGAAAAACCAAACCAAAAACAAACAAACGACACACACACACACACACACACACACAACACACACACACACACACACACACACACACACACACACACACACAAAGTTTTCCTCTGAGGCCATGCGTTTAGCTCTCCCTTTTCTTTCCTCTGTGAAGGGAAAGGAAAGAAATGTCGTGTGGATATGACACGGTTAGTTTCACACTTGGCCCTGTAATGGACAGCAGAGCTTGCTTGATATCCAGCCAGCTAACATGTCGGAGACCGTGTTTTTTTTTTTTTTTAACTCACTGCTGGGTTCTGTTCTGGGAAGGTGGATTTTTGCCCAGTGCTGTTGTTTGCTTGATGTACTTGAACCGTATGTGCAGTTTATAGAAACATCCTTTTACTTTCATACCGAATGGTGACGTGAAGCCTGTGTGTCCCCCTCCCACTCCCTCCGCGTGTACTGCTGATTTATTGTGCATGGAGTTCATTTCAGAGGCCTTGTTTTTGACTGCTACAGAAAACAAAGAGCAGTGAAGTCCTCCCTTGTTTTAGCTCCTCTTTCCCTCCATTAAATCGCCCTTTTTACGGTCCTATAAAGTGCCTTTAAAATTCTCGAGAAACGACAGATGACGAAGAGAGGCATTTTTGTTGCCATTTCATTTGACACACTCTCTCACTTCATTGTAGAAAAGATGACTCCACTGATTACTATAAGACAAATTAGTAGCACTGGGAAATATGGATTATAGTTGCATAAAGGCATTAGTTTATTTAGGTAAAAAATATATATATAATGTAACTCAAACACTTACAGTATGTTTTTTTTTCCAAGCTTCATGCCAGTCTAAAAATAGAAAGCGGGACCACAGTTTCACATGGTTTGCTATCCAATGTCTTTTTTGAATGGCATTTGAGTGTGTTCTGCACCAGCAAGGTAGTTTCCATCTCTCTGAGCTATGCTGCATTCAGCTCAGTTTATATGGAAAAATAAATAAATAAATACAAATAAAAATAAATAAATATATATGTACATTTCAAATTGTCCGCAGTATTTGATTGACCAAATGTGTTCACTGCCATTGAATTCTGACAGCGGTAAAGCTGGTTGTTTAGTGCATTTAGTTTGGCTATAAGCGTGATAATCGAGAGTTATAAAAATATCTGCATTAAAATCCTGGAGTAAAGTGCAAAAAATATTCAGTGAATAACAACAATATGTTGAGCTTTGCTTCATGTGCATCTCCATATGCACGTAATAATATAGCCTGACATGTATTTCTACATTTCTTTGTTAACATTTACATGTATGAGGATGTTTTCATGCGCTCTTACTGCGGCTGCATGAAACAAGCCCAAGCTCGGGAAAGTGGATGACTACAGCACTATGTTATCAGATTTTGATTGATACGTTCACATTGTGGCTTCATCGACTGAAAGCACTGCATCTGTCCATACACTCCAGACTCCTGTCTTCCCTGCTGCTCAGAGATGTTTTAGGAGTGGATCAGGCCATCAAGGGTGAATAAAGGTGTGCTCTGGGAAACAGTCTTAAGAGCTGAGCAGGAGTCTAACAAAACACTGTGTGTCTCAGTAGTTTGTAGCCTATAAGGCAGAAAAGGCTTGTGCGGTATATTGTTGCTTTACATAGGGAAAATTTTTAGATCCACAATGCAAGAAAGGCTCACTAGGTACTGTGATGATGGCGGTGTATAGATGAAAATGTTTGCAGAGCTGCTCTGTAACAATTCATTTGTCTTTTTCATATTTTGGGAGGGTGGTAGGGACCAAATTGTTCCTAATATAGCTTTTTGTTAAATTATAGCATTCAGTGAATCATATGTTTACACTCGATCATTTGTGTCCCAGTGTTTCTGGCAGCTGTACGCGCTCACAGTGACACGACTGTCATTTAGCACAAAGGGGAAGACATCGTGCATTCATAAACACGCTGTCATAATAAATGCAAACAACCCCGTGATTTCTTTGGAATGATTCACACTCGTGCATTCGTATTAAATCGGTCACTTGTTCTCTCTGATTGTTCCACCCTCTCTGTCTCTCTGCTAGCAGCCTGGAGCCAATTGAATATACTGATGTTATTTCCAGGTTTAAAAGAAATGTTCAAATTTGGAAATATTGAATACAGATCTGGCCTGTTATATCTTAAGTAGACAATTATTTAAAAGTCTTAAAGCCATAATAATTGTTTTAGGATGCATTTTTGTCATTTTTAATCAGTGGCAAGCTCACAATCAAACCAACTGAAAACAAAGGTTATGAATTATTTTACACGTTTGTGGTAAAAGGGTCGTTGTCGAAATAAAACTATCAGAAAGAATGCCGATTTATTCTTGCACAACACTGACCCTATCCGCATGATAAAAGCTGAGGTAAGAAAGATAGGGAGGGGAAGAGGGAGCAGGAGGAAGGGGGGAAGAGAGGAGGAGTTTCCTTAAGAGAGGGAAAGAGGAGGGATGTGGGAAAAAAAAAAGTGTGGGTGAGGGGTGGGGGTGCTGGGCTGGGGACGGCGGTAGTCCAAGAGGAAAACATGAGTGAGAGGTTGGAAAAAGACGAGCGAGTGGTGGAGCGGGAGGTAAAGGAGGGAGGGTGTGATTGCGCTTGTGTGTGTGTGTGAGAGAGAGAGAGTTAGTGTGAGCCCCCCCACCCCCCAGAGCACGAGGCCTCTTCCTGGGAGGCCTCTTCATCACGGCTCCTATCTGATCGCTTCCTTTCGGAAGGTGTGAGAGAGTAATTAAGCATCTTCACTCTCTCCTTAGTGATTCCACTATTACATTATCTCTGTGTGTCAACCACTTCTCTACCTGGGCTGAGTGTTTTTTACTATGTGTGTGTGTCTGTGTGTGTGTGTTTGGGGGGGGGGGGGGGGGGGGGGGTTGTCTCTCCTTGGGCATTCTTTAAAAAGAGGAATTTCTTAAAGACAAAAAGGCAAGAGGGTAGGCGAGGGGTTTAGTGGGTTGGGGGTGCTGCCTGCCCTTTGTCGGTAATCAGTTTGAAATGTTGAACAGTTTGCTGTTGCTATTCTCCTGAAACCCCATGAGTTTATGAATCCCTTACGAATGTGTGTGTGTGAGCACTTCTTACTTTCTGCTTTCGGCCACCAGGTTGTCGATGCCTACGTGTGATCCGTTGTAAAATGTTCTAGGTTTTTGATCATGCATGTGCGCACTCGAGAGAGAGAGAGAGAGTGTGTGTGTGTTTTGTGTAGTGAGGTTAAAGTGGGCCCCTAGTGAGATTAACCTCTGGTCCGTGTCACCGTTTGGCATGCAGGCCCCACCCATCTCTGCCTGCAGATAGCCAGTATCAGGCTTTGTGTCTCCTGCAGCCACACCACTCCACTCACCCACACCACCGCCACCGCCACCCTTCCCGTCTTTACATCAAATAAAGCAAAAGAAGAAGAAAGACAAGTCATGTGACTTCCTTTTGAGGAGCTGGCCGCATATAGCGGATGTTTGATTGGTAATTGGAAGGGTGATGGAGTAGACACAGACGGGCTACAATAAAAAAAGAGCAGCAGTTCCGCTGGTCATGTCAGTATGAGCTGATTAAGGATTTAAGCATTTAATTAATCTATTTTTTTTTAATTACCAGGAATGAAAAATTCCAGGAGGCTCTTTCTAGTTCTTTCTTTAATATTTAATGTTCTTGGCTGCTCAGTTCTTCTATGCAATGCTTGATAGATTTTAAGGGCTACAGTCTGTAATTTGTTTTTATTTATTAGCAGTTTGTTTTTCCATTGATCATTTTGTCCTAAAAATGACAAAGAAAAGCATCAAAAAGGAAAAAAATAATAATCATCAAAGACCTAGTTAATTAATAAAACAACTGTTACATTTCCGAAGGATAGAGAAAAGTTAGATTTAGACACAACATGTGTAAACAGACGTTTAAAAGCTTTTCTTTTGGAGAGATTTTTCTGAAACAGTGTGTGGCATGAGTTTTAATTTGCGATAATCTATAGTCAAATTTCTATTAAAAATTGCTAGAGAGACAGATGAAAGCAATTTATATGTAAAAACACAGTTGTTGCAAAGGCTCAAATAAAAAAAATAAAGATAATGAATTAGATAAAGATTAGAGCTATTATAGTAAATAAAATGTATAAAATCCCTCAATTAAACATCTGACTACATTTATCTCATGTTCATCTCTTTGTATTCATGTTAGAATTCATCAGATCCGAGCTAATAACCAGCACTCATTTTTGTGTCATGTTTGTCACGCATTACATCATCATCTGTCTACTTTGTTAGATTGGGTGAGTTCAGTGCCAAAGCATACAAAGAAAAAAAAAGACAGCTGCTGTTTTTTGCCTCTGTAAATAGATTCAACTGTAAAACCAATTAAATAATGATTGTAACTCAAATTGTATGCACTACCAATGTACACGTGTAAGGTTTGAAAGGTTTGCATTGATCCATCATTTTTCCTAAAAGAAAACGTGAAAAATTCAAACCTTTTAAAAATGATTTCTGTCATTTTAAATTTATGATATATTCCATCATTTGTTCTTCTGTGAAAGTGACACCTCTTTAAATGGCTGGCAGTGAATCTTTGCAGTGACACTGGACTGTTTCTGTTTTGAATGGGTGCAGTTATTAGCAGGCTGTGTGCTTTATCACCAGTCACCTCAGTGAGGTTCATTTCCCCCTCTCATGCTGATAAATGTACCAGGATGATCTAGTGCTTCCTTCCCCAGATCAAATATTTGGCCCAGTCATAATCGGGGGTGTTGGATGTTGTTAATTTGAAGCAGGGGAAACATGAAGGCTTTTAACTGTTTGATGGGGGCTGGGCGAGGTTCAAAGGTCAGAGCCACTAATGACAATGTGTTGAGGAGGGCTGCGGTGTCACCGACATAAGAGCGGCTCTGTTGGTGGTTTTCACTGGCATGTTTGTGTATGTGTGTGTGTGTGTGTGTGTGTGTGTTTCCTCTCCCTTTCTTCTTTGGTTTATATATATCCTGTTGGGTTATGTCCATCTGAGGTGATCTAGCCCAGCTTTATCCACTTAGCATTTCCTGTGTATTAAAAGCTACTCAGTGACACCAAGCCACATGTTGACCACCATCTCCCTCTACTCACTCACCTCTGCACATTCCCGTTCCTCTTAGAAACGAGCACAATGCCCTTCTCCACCTCTGATTTAAGACATCCCATAATTAGCCATTCCATAGCTGGTGGTCGCCTCGGAGAGAGGCTGGTGGAGGATGGTGGCTCTCCTCTCTCTTGCTTCCCCATCCCCTCACATTACAGCTTCCTGTATTGATTGCTGGGTCTGGTGATGACGAGGGCCGGCTGATGAAAAGGAGGGCTATTTCTATCTAGGATGTCAGTGTCGATATTGATCTCGGGCTCTTTCCTACACACACACACACACACACACACACACACACACACACACACATATATATATATGTACGGTAACATGCATGAAGACCTAAAGATATTTATTACACATAAGGAAGCTTGCAAGCATAATCAAGCCCTTTTAGAGTATCTTTCGATCCTTTTGTTGGATAGGTTTCTTCCGTTTAAGGCATGGTGCTGGCTGCTGGTGACTCTTAAGTTTAAGCACAGAGTGGTGGTGTGGTCTTCCCAGCAGGCTGGGGGTGGTGCTACGATGGTTATACCACTGACCTCAGGATTTCTCCTGCTGACCTGTGGGGTTCCTGATCAAATGGTGGTTTTGTTCCTGGCCTCCCCCAATTCCAGCCACTGATGAGGAGTTGCTCCTCCATTGGAGCTGAACAGAATGCGGTGGAGGTAGTTCCATGAACCCCCACCCCCCACCCTTGTCCTCCTCTTCCTCCAGATTCCCACCCATATCCACCTCCCTGTGCTAAGCCACTCCCCCATTTTGTGTTAGAGTCTCTCTTGCTCTCCTTCTCTCTTTTTCGTTCTGCTTGGCATTCTTTCATTCCCTCACCTTAGCCGTGCCCTCTCCTGACCTCTTTGCGTAAACTGAAACGGGTCAGGACACCCGCCAGGTCACTTGAGAGGAGGGGACTCAGGTTGCAGGTTCTGATTTGCGAAGTTTTCTCACACACACACGCTTACACATGCATAGAGCAGCTCGGAGGCACACATGTATATACAGATCCATATGCTGCAGTTTATTACGTAATTGCAGAGACTGAGCTGTTGCGAGTGAACGCGTCAGAACGTATCTGACACAAACATGATGCCATAACCTATATGGAGGAGATTTTAGTGTGTGTGTGTGTCTATGTGTGTTTTCCTGCATTTCTACAGAACAAAAGGGGATGTGTGGTTTCCTCACTGGTGCATTGTGGGAATTGAGTGAGTTGGAGAGGGGGGGGGGGGGGGGGGGGGGGGGGTAGAGTGCTGAGACAAACCACTCAACTTTGACCTGGAGAGACAAGCTGCTTCTGGACTGAAGACAGGAGAGGAAGAGGAAGGGCTCGTGTGCCATAGTCTAGAGACTAGCTGATGTTTATTTATCATTATTCTGAATATATTGTGTTTCATGGGGGATGGGCACAACCTTTTGTTGTCTTTTTACTGATATCTGCTGAACAAATGCCTTTTAGCCATTCAGATGGTCTAATGATGGTAATTATAAAATCAATTGGCGTTTCCATTTGAATGACCAGGGTATAGCTCGGCTGTAGCTTCTCGTTTGGTTGATTCTTTTGCTGGTATGAGCAGAGAACTTTGATAAAAGAATAAGTTAATGAATATGGAATCTTAACATTATTACTATTATTATTTTGTAACATAATGTTCTGAGATTGATCATGAAGCTGCTTGCTTAGTTTGTGACTCTCCTCACCGTCCTTTCTGTGTTACTTCCTTTTTTGCATCTGTGGTGCATAATCTTTCCTCTTGCTCATTTCCATTCCCTGATTCTCATCTATTCCTCAAAGCCAAATCCAATAGCTGAATGGCCAAAATGGATGAGTCTTCCATCACCAATCGACTAGAAGCAGAGTGGCCTTGGCTGTAACTCACTTACTGCAGTGGGGGAATCAAGCAGGACATCAGAGGAAGAATGAATGAGTGAATTTTGGACATTTTGCTTTTAATGCTAAAAACAGGCGATTAATCTCTTTCGAATAAATTGTTGAAATGTTAAAATGTGGGAAAAAAAGAAAGAATTGTTTAAAAAGGTTAAATATGAAGTCACAACTCTTCCGTGTATATATCTATATTTTCTGAGGATTAAACTGAAAACCTATTTATTGTTTTATTATATAAAAAAAGTAAAGCAAAAAAATGTGTATTATTGCTCATTGTGATAGAGGCCTTTGGAATCCAGATTAATAGCTTTTTGGTAAAAGTTTATGTTTCATATGTACTAATTTGTGTTTAATATATATGAAAGAAATCTAAATCCAAAAATCTCTAATGAAAAAAACGATTAAAACGCAGGGAAATAACATAATTATATATCAGCATTGTTGAAGTTTAAGAAATTTGATGGCTTTCTAAAACTTTTTTTGTACTGAACTATAAGTTGTAAAAATACCAATTCAAAAAAAAACAAAAAACTAAAAACAAAAACAAAACAACAACTAATAACCTTTATTATTTGAAACTGAAGTTAGTTTTTTTTCATGATATCAAAGTTTGTCTTCGATATCATTCTTTTAAGGAATAAAGTTCAAGTAAAGGGAGGTAAAGATAAGAAAAGGGAAAATATAAAAAAAATGCAACTTACTTAAATTGTCTAAATTATATATATATAAATTTTTTAAAAATGCATAAAAATTACTTTAAAAACAGAAAAAACGAACATAAACTGACTTATTTAATGTAGAGTGGATATTTTATTTTTTCTTATCTATTTGAAAGTTTTTCTTTAATCCTAAGAAAGTCTTGGCGTGACCCTCATTTACCGAGTATTGTGATATGTTGAGTGTCTTTAGAATACATTTCATTAAGCATTTTTTAAAAGATTTTTGAATAACTGGGTGTTGTAATAATGACAGTTTGTGTTACCTGAATTTTTAAAGGCTAACTAACAGATCCCAAGAAAATGTATTTGATTGCATATTCTTACATTTAGATATTCTTTGTGTTTGCAGTAGGTTTTGAAGTTTTTTCGCTGTGTGAAACAAGGTTAAATGTTTTCCTTTTTTTTTTCATACTTGTTTTCCTGAAGGAAGCAGAGACATATTAAATGTATTTCGTTTCACTTCCATTTAATCCACGTGGTATCCCAGTGGTCATTTATTGTACAGTGGTTTTCACATGGACAATTATCCGAGTGCAGTGAGTTCAAGCACTATTCTTAGTTTGTAATTAATTCCCACATCCTCTGTACGTCTTTCCTCTCTCTTAGGTTTTCATCTCTATCTACAAACCACCTATAGAGCGCCTTCAGCTTCCTGTAACCTCAGTCGTTGCAGAAAAATGCTGCTGTGCACAATTTCTCTCCTTCTTCTATAGTTTCACATCTATATCATCTGATCATTTGTGCCTTTCTCTTCCTTTGTCTCCTACATATCTGACTCTACAGCATGCACTGCTTTTACAGATAGCCTGTGTGTTATTTATAGGTCTTGATGTATAGTAGGTAGTAGGTTTGCTCTGCACACTGCATGCCCATGTGGGCGTGTGTTTACCTATAAGAGCCGCAGGGCTTGCTGCGATTCATGAAGGTCACGGATTCTGTGCCTATCAGCCGTCCGCGCTGTGCGATCAACAAGACATAAATCATTGTCCAGTGGTTATGTAGTAACTAAATCAATATTTCCGATCATGTAGATAAGATGGATGGTGGATGCTTTAAAAAAAAAAAAAGATTGTATAGGTGTAACATTCTTGTCTTTTAAGCCTACAGAAAAGGAAGTGGTGTCTCTGCGAAAAGTAGATAAAGAGAGTAAACCAAGGACATATCATGTGAGATAAGTCGCTCTGTGGAGCAACCTTCACGGCAGTTGGTACAAACCACATATAGTCAATCCACCATGTTTGAAGTAATGTATTTGCCTCTCGATGTTCATTGTCTGCTAATACTTGTTGTGTTCGCTGCATGTGTGTAAAAGCCCACCTTGTGGACTTGCCCGTGTTAATAAAGTAAATGTTGATTCTTGAGCTATGTGGAAATAAAAGGAGTTGATTGGAAAGCTTTTTGTGTGCAGACGTAATAATATATCTGGCAACTGCTCAATGTGTAGATTTAACCTAATGGGTGTGGGCTTGCGTAACATTAATGCTTTATCTTATGCAGACAGAAAGAGGAACTAATCCATTTTCACTGAAAGACTGCATTTTCTGCCTAAGAAGGGGGCTGTCTTTATGTCTAGCTGCATACTGAAGGCTATTAAAGTATAATAGCCTTTGTCAGTTTCCATGAATCATCTGGGGTTAAAAAATATTCAATATAACCAACAAAGGTAAAACACACCCTGATACTGCTGTATAAAAAGCCTTTAAAGCTAACATAATAGAGATCTTTCAGTTGCCTTTAATGAGCTACCTTATTCAGTGACGTGGCTTACTATTATAAAAGAATCAGATTTACATTTTCCTGGAACAGTTTTGCTCTTACAAAATCTAACATCCTACAAATGAACCTTTAAAGATTTATTTTTGTATAGGCTTGAAATTATAATATTTTAACCTAAGGGAAACAAATTCTTTGACATTAAAATTAAAGAAATTTCAACAAACATGAGCCCTAACGTGTTGGATACTCTAGCTTATAACACACAAGGCGTTATCCTACCTACACACTCGTGTGTCTTGCATTTGGCAATAAGCATCTGCCTCTTTTAAAGGGATAATTGCCCTTTTTTATTCTTCCAACAGAGCAAACTAGTGATGGAGGGCTTCCGCAGCTTAAAGGAGGGTGAGCAGGTGGAGTTCACCTATAAGAAGTCCTCTAAGGGCCTAGAGTCTCTGCGGGTGACCGGACCTGGTGGGGGACCCTGTGCAGGCAGTGAGAGGAGACCCAAAGGGAAGGTCCCATTGCAGAAACGCAAACCAAAGGGAGACCGGTAGGTTTTTATTCATTTTTGAAACAAAAAAAAAATGTATGTGTATGTTTTGCGTCTGCATGAATGTAGTCACACATATGCATGGTTTTCCTGAAAATGTGAAATACGTGAATGCGTGTAGGTGCCTGTGGCTAGCTTTGAGAAAGCAAGAATACGCTGTAGCAACAGGAAACATATTCTATATGTACAGCTACCCGCAGTGAGTGGCTTCTGAGTGGGCTGAGATTATAGATTAAATCTATTCAATCTGCCTCGGTACATGCCTGTTGCTATGGTTATTGTGCACCATAATAAGGAATTGAATAGGGCACTTCGCTTGCCATTGCCGCTATTTTAAATCAATTTGCCAGCTTTTACATTAGAGACTATATTAGCATGGGGGTAGATTGGACCTATATGCATCTCAATGCAGCGGTAGCCAAATCAATTGTTTTGTCCTCAGTGGAATCCTGAAGGGAGCTTTGCTAAAATCTGCAGAGGGAGCCATAGGGAGTGCCTTGAAAACGCTAAGCAGAGTCCTCCTGTCCTCCTACTGAAAGAAAGTGCCCTCATTTGATGTGCGGCAAATCCTGCCAGGTAGAGTCTAAGTACTGTATCTGTTGTGGGAAGGTATCACATGATTTCAAGGCTACATTTACATGAGAAAGTGTAGCGCTGGCACCCTTTATGTTGCTGCATCACTGTTGCTTCAGTGCTCCAATGCAGCACTATCGTGTTTTTTTTTTGTTTTTTTTAATAGTGGTAAAGAAAAGCATTTGTTAGAAAGGAAGAAACTGTATCTGACAGAGAAGGCTCCCTGATTGGTTTACACAGCTGAATAATTCAGCTTATTTTGGATAATTGATCCAGTGTTAGGTCAAGTGTCTGTCTTCTGCTAATGTGGTAGCAAGGTGGTTTTGGATTCAGTGATGGCAGGTAGATGTGTGTTTCTGTCTTTGTGAATGCTGGTCAGTGGGAGCAGCTACTGGTGGGTTACGCTGCGGGTTATTCTGCTATGCAACGGATCATTTCTTTCTTTTCTCTAGAGCTGCTCAGATCACGTTCTGTAAAACTGTTCAGTTTAAAAATTGAGTAAACAATTCATCGGTTGTGGAAATAGTGGCTAAAAACTTTAGTGATGACAGCACTGATTTTTTTATCAAACAGAAATTAGCAGAGAAGTCGATGTTTAACAGTAATTGTTGAGAAATGTTCATCAGCTGTTTTCTTTAAACTAATTAAGCACTCATCTGTAACCATTTCCCTGAAAAAAAATTGCCATTAGCATTTAAAGCTCATTAGTCTTAATCTGTGATAAAAACATTCTTCAATATTAAACTTAAAGGACATCCAAATATTTTGAGCTGTTTTGTCTTCATCCAGGTTTTTCCCAGTTTGATATGAAATTTAGTCTATCAATGTTTTCTCTTTGTGTTGCATGCATTTGAATCAAATTAGCTGAGATCAAACTGTGCTTTTATTACACTAAATGAGTGCATGACCTGAGACATACAAGAAAACTGAATTACATGAGTGAATATTTTAAACGTTAAAACCTAAATTCTCCAATAAATTCATGGATTTTCATGCTACCTTGGGATTTGAACTATAATTAGTATATAAATATAATTATTTAATTGCACAAATTAATTTATCAGATCACTGTACTTGTATGAATCCAGGTTTTGAGGACACTTACTAATTACCTCTTAAAACCTACCTTTAAGTCTTTCTTAATTAATGTCACAGCTTTTAGTGAGGTAGCAGTCTTATCTGTAGTCTCTATTATATTCTTTATGGTTTATTTATTGTAGAAAAATAATACTTTTACACAATTAAACATTTAAACAATTAAACAATTAAACATTGCATTATTTTTTTCTTAGTTAATTCAAACAGCAAGTTGTTATTTTATTGGATGCAAAGAACACAGGTTAAGTAAAGATAATTTATCTGGTTGCGTAGAAAAGGCTGTCATGGTTCAATTTCTTATTTAGTGGCAGCAATTTGCAGTTGGGTCTACTTGTCGATTCTTATTTTGTTAATTGGTAATCAAATCGGATGCACCTTAAAATGTGTGCAGTAAGCAGTTATTTCATAATGATAAGCGGTTGAGTTTTGCACTGCTGCAGTAGAAATTTAACACAAACTGATGCATCCAGAATCATTTGTTCTAGACTTCATTGCCCAAGAGATATTAAGCTTTTTACACCAGGACATTATTAAAAACCTGAACGGTGACTTGTATGACATAAAGCCTTAAAAAAAAAAGAAAGAAAATATGACAAAAAATATTTATTATTTAATGCAGTGCAAAGAGAACTGATGGCATCATGACGGGCTAACATTTTGGCCTAATTTCTCTTCAGGCTTTTATTGTTGCCATTTCATTGCTGGTATTCTTTTCAGAGATAATAATATAATGCAGTTTGACATGCCACAGCGGCCACACCACACCAAAATCATATACAACACTCCCATCTAGTGGGGAATTTTAGTTGGAGCCGACATTTCTACTCCGTAGTGCCGATGATGGACAAGAGTGAAATAAAATCTTTATTCTTTTTTTTTAAAAATTCTTCTTCTTCTTCTTCTTATTGTTATTATTATTATAATTACCATGTTAGAAATGATAGTTATTAGTAGGGCCATAATTTGTTGTAGTTTTGCCTTTTTAAATCAATCAAGTGTGTTTTCAGCAGTTTTCAGCTTTAATTCAAGGGGTTCAAAAAAAGTTTGCATTAACTGCTTAAGAATTTCAGTATTTTAATTAAAAATACTCCCATTTGTTATTTAAATTATTATATATAACATGTATTAATTGTTTAAAAATAAAGCATTTTAATGTCCAGGTCAGATCTGTTGCTTCATTATTTCATGACCAATAAAGCAGACATATCTGAAGTTGGTTCCATGTGTTGAATTTATATTTTTCACTGTGATTTTAAATGCGAGGCACAGAGAAATGTCAGTGCAAGTGAGGGACGACATATTAGGTTTAAAAACAAAAATAAATCACAAGTCCCAAATATTCTAAAAACAAATGAAAGCACCGGGCAATTCAGCAACATCAAAAGATCGGAAAAACCAAAGGAGACAACTAATGTGCACAAAGACAGAATTACTTTCATAGTGAAAGAAAACAACCTCACAACATCTAACACTGTGCCGAAGTCTACAATCAAGAGATGCCTTCATGAGGGTAATTACAGAGGCCAGATTAGACATTACAAGAAAACACCTTAACGAGCCTGCAGTTCTAAAAAAAAAAAAAGATTCTTGAAAACAAGACTAGCTTGTGTCATAATGATGGAAAGAGAAACGTATGGAGAAAGGAGAGAACAGCTCATGATATGAAGCATACCATGATCCTTGCCAGACATGAGGAAGGAAATATTATGGCATGAGCATGTATGGCTACCAACCACTAGTGTTTACTGATGATGTGACCACTGATAGAAGTAGCAGGATGAATTGTGACATTTACAGAACTATAGTCTTTGTTTAAAATTAGCCAAATGTTGCTAAACTGATTGGAGAGCGCTTCAAAGTGCAAATGGTTAGCGCTCCATCGAATACTGCAAACCAAGACTTTCCCTATGCTAAGAAATGGCGTATTCTTCAGTGGCCAAGTTAGTCACCTGATCTCAACCTAACTGAACATGCTTTTCACTTACTGAAAACAAACGTGAATGCAGAAAGAGCCGCGAACAAACCTAGCAGAGCATCTCAAGGGAAGACACACAGCCTTTGGTGATGTCATTGAGTTCTAGGCTTCAGGACTGCCATCTGCAAAGGATTGTCAAAAACAGTCCTTCTATTTAAAATTATTCTAGTTTCTCTAATTATCTTTGGGCCTTTGCAAATGGAAGGCTGTAACAACTGCTATAACTCCTATACAGTTGTGTCTTTGTCCAACAAATTATGGATCTAACTGTATTTTAGCCGCAAAGTGCTTGCAGATTCAGAACTACAAAGTCTGTTTTCTGTTTTAAGAAAAAGAAAAGGAAAAGCTAAAAACAAAGATCCTGTTCATGCTTTCTGTTCTTTTCTCCTCTGTCCCCTGCAGCTGTTATAACTGTGGAGGTCTGGATCACCATGCCAAGGAGTGTGGCCTGCCCCCCCAGCCAAAGAAATGCCACTACTGCCAGAGCATCACGCACATGGTGGCTCAGTGTCCCCACAAGGCGCTGGCGCCCGCCACAGGCTCTCAGGACCAACATGCGTCTACCTCGGCCTCTAGCCCAGGGACCGGGCCTTACCTCTCTCTCCCAGAGGAAGAGGAGCGCTCTGGCTCGTCTCCTCTGGAGGGCTCCTCCTCTTCCCCCGAGGAGCCCCATACACAACGTGGCTCTCGGACCCAGAGGTGGAGGAAATCCTGAAATAGTCCATAGGGGTGAATCTTTCACCGCTAGCCTCTGACACCTCATGTCTCCTCTCAATCAAGGTTACCTGAAGCTCCCCTCATCTACCTCACACCTGTGAAAAATGGGAGGTCTTTATTTCTTTACTTTTATTGTTTGTTTTTTTGTTGTTGTTGTTTTTTTTTTTTTTACAATTTCTAACCAGCGCAGCTATGGCAACGATCAGTGGGGTACGTAATGGGCAAGAATGTGTGTGACTGACTTGCAGTCATTTGGTGCAGCTATGGCAACCACGGCTGGAATGGTGACTGCAGGGGATTACTCTTGTTTCAGTCTCTGCAGCACGAGAGTGAGAAAAAAAACAAAAAACACTGTATAAGTCTAGTCTTGATGATTGTTTTTGCCTTTGTACCCTTGGACCTAAGTGTTGGCCATTATGAATGCTTTTTCTCTACACGACTATCTTGCAGATTTAAAGCCACAAAATATCCTGTAGGCCTAATCATTCTGAAAAATCATGATGCATCCTTTTAGCACACACAGTAGCTCATCTTAAGAAGGATTAGAAGAAGACCTCAAGACCCTCTAAGCGATAATCCAGACCCGCAGGACCGTTAGCTTGGCTTCTAAAGATCTTTAGGGAAACTTTATGGATCCCAGAGGGAATTTTTTTTAAAAAAGACAGCCAGCTGCTAGATCACACTCTATACTTCTTAAACACTCACATACATACATGCATACCTCTTATATGATATAGACCGGACCAACTGATTGTCAGACGTCAAACATGTGCAAGGCTGAGAGAAAGCGCGTGTCCTGTGCGTGTTACGCATGCTCGAACAGAAAGCAAAACTGTCAGACTGAAGCACCTCTTCCTCAGGTGTGAGTCAACATTATTAACCCTTATGTTTCCTATTATCATAGATAGACACAGTCTATATAAGACATCATATAATCCATCTAGATCATAGTTTAGATTCAAAGTAATGAATTGATCATTAGATTTCCATTTTGGTTGTGGCATAATTAGTTGAAAATAACATTACAGTTTATAAATTATAGTATAAGTCATTAATATATATATATATATATATATGTATATATATATATATATGTATATATATATATATATATGTATATATATATATATATATATATATATATATATATATATATATATATATATATATATATATATATATATATATATATATAAAGTCACAAGATATAATTAAAATTCTATTAACTTTAAGTAATGCATTTATAAGGAATTAGCTCTGATCTATAGGTGTATATTGCATGGGATGCTTTGTTGGTGTGTGAAAACTCTCTCTCTATTTAACCATTTGGATTCATGACAAATCAAACTGAAGTTTAAAAAAACCCCAAACTCCATATTTTCCCATATTTGCTAAATCAGATTCTCAGAAATCGCCTTTGATACAGCACAAAAGCTCACCGTTTTGTTACAGGTGTAGTACCAGACCATTGTACTATCTTTGTATCTTATTTATTTAATACCTCACTAACTATCCTTCTTGAAAAATGAATGTCAAGCTGTTTGCTCTCCCAGCCGTGTTACAGTAAGATTGAACCACCTGTTCCTCTTCCATCTGTGCCTACCATTTGTTAGCCAGCACCAGCCAGGTTAATGCGCAGTCCTCTTTGGGATGAGGTGACATCACTGCTGCTGCTGCTGCTGCTTCAAACTCACTGAAACAAAAAAAAGGAGAGAGAGAGAGAGAGAGAGAGAGAGAGAGAGAGAGAGAGAATAAGAGTGCTGCTTTTGGTATAACTTGAATCCCAAGCATGGCTTTAGTGGCACTTATTTGTGACCTAACAACTCTTCTCTGACCATACTGAATGTGAAAAGAGCTTATCTGAAGTCGACTCCTCACACAATTCAAGTTGAGTCGCTTTGGAGTTGTATCTTAATGTTCTGACAAATCAAATAACTTTGTACGATTATATCAAACTAGCGTGTGTGTTTTTAAAAGCTCTAAGTAGACAAGCAACTTTTTTTGGTATATTTCCATACCAAAGAGTGTGGCTTTATTTTGTTTTTGAAGGCATTTAATGTTAAGACTTGCTGAAGTGCTTGCTATCCTCGCTCTTTCAAATAAGAGGAACTTATTGCTGAAAGCGCATTAGAGCAGTTGTTGTTGTTGTTTTATTTTATTTTTTTAATTTAATGTACAGTGTATTTGAATGTGTGCGTGCGTTAAAGATCAAATCTCAACAATGCAGCATGACAGAGATAAAAAAAAAAGAAGAAGTGAATGACCAAACCACAGAAGGAGCACAGCCCATGCTCGAAACTCTATGGAAACATCTTTTTATATGATGTATTTTTACATTTTTACACACAATTTCTCTCAGGATGATGAACTGTTCTCAGGGAATTAACCAAAAAAGTGTATTTTATTCTTTTGGGAATCATCCACTGACTTTCTCAACAAACTCTGTTAAGCAATGACGAAGAAACATATGTAACCGATTGATGTACTTTTAGCAACTACCTCTTGAGTTATACATAGCTGTGCATTTCTTTTTGTTTGTATATACATAATTTTATTTTATTTCTTTTTTTTTTATTTTTTGATGACCTCAACTTTAGATCTCTGTTATACTGAGGTGTTGTGCAAGACGTTCCCTAATGTTGCCACAGACTTCCTGGTCTTCCTTCCCAGTTTTAATGAGTTTTTCTATTACTGCAAAAGTTTTTTTTTTTGTTTACAGCAAAAGGCTACCTCATAAACACTGTTCCTCCACAAACTCCTTACCTCCTCCCAAGTCCTCTACCTCCTCCATGCAGTTTTTTTTTTCTTAGTTAAAATGCCACTTGTCGCACTAGAGTCACACAGCATTTTCGGCAAATCAGCCCTAGCGGCACATCACTTGTGACTCCAAATATATTATCCTACAATCAAAGCCCTTTTCCTGACGCCTTTACACATGTCGTCAGATTGGGCATTTTGTCTCACGCATCCAGGGTGAAGTTTTTCTGCCAGATCTGTGTGCAAACAGCCAGAGAGTTTACCTCAGTTTGTTGGACTGGCTATAGAGGTGTTTAATAGCAAAATATATTTCACTGTCTCTGTAAAAACCCCATCAACTGTTGTTTTTTTGTTTGGTTGTATTTCGTCATAACCATTTTGGAAACCACTTGATGATTGTTTTAAGAAGGTAAAGGATTGTACTCAAACAAGGAGTGCCTAGTTTTCTTTTTGTGTACGTTTGACCTAAAACCAAATAGATAACACCTTATTTTGGGGCTTCACAGCAATGAGGTCATGGCTTTGGTTAGCCATTTTTACAGCCCAATCAGAAGTTGTGTGTTATCATGTCCTTTTTGCAAATTGCTTTTGTGGTATAGAGTGGCGGGTAACAGTTAAGATAAAAAATTGTTGATTTTTTTTTTTGGTAATGGTGAAATTTCATTTATGACAAGGAAAAAAAATGTTTGTTTTCTGTACCTAACCCTTGAGGGTTTAAGACTGATGTTTCAAATAACTGCAGTATTATAGTTCATACTCATCTGAGGGAATCACTATGTTGCAGTGGGCCTACATAGTTATTATCAAAATGCATAACCCTGGAATAATATAGTGATATTATTGTTGTTATTAGCTTTGTGTTTTCTTCCAATCAATGTAACTACTGATTATTCTCTTGTGTACTGTTCAGTATTTGACACAGCCAACAAACCCTTTTCTATGAGAGGCAAATCTTGCTGCGGTAGTAATAATCAAATGGCTGTTTGAAGGTTTGTCAAGGCTGCATCGAGAAAAACAATTTGTTAAGTGGTATAATAAACCCTCTTCCATTTTAAATCATGTGAACATTTAAACAAAAGCAAGAAAGGCTTCCATGCAATCATCAAAAACACTAGACAGTTAGTACCTGGAAGGTGCTTAGTTTGAGTAACATGGTTTTATCAGATGCAGTTTTATACCACAGAGGAAAGTGAAAACCATAATAAAGGAATTTTGTAATAAATCTGACAGATCACATTATAATTTGAATGTAAATCCATCTCAAAGTTGCCCAAGTGTGCCCCACAGTGGCGGAAGTAAATAACACAAATGTCACATGAGTAGCATGTGTCCTTAATGGCTTGTACAGAAGGCTAATATGGTGATAACAAAGATTAACATGTTAAATAAGGATTCTGGGAGCTGAAGGAAAAATTGTTGCCTTAAATCTTTATGGTTACATTTTTTTTTTGCCTTAAGTCAAAACAACTCTGTGGAGACTTCAGTTCAAGTAGCCTATAGTAAAATTGGACTGCTTTACTGTGAAAACTATGAATCTCAAAGTTTTGTTTATCATTCTTGAGAATCCCTAATTTGCTGAGAGCTGTCTAGCTTGCTCAATGAAAGAATAACAAGATCACGTTTGTCCCTTCAATATCTAGTTGTAGCTAGCAAAAAACCCCAATCCTCCTAGCCCAGGGTTAGAGCCAAAGGCTAACTGGGAGTGGCCATGCACAGACTAAAATGGGCCTACCCCTCTGTCCACTTTGCAAAATTAATAGTGAAACCAGTTAGGTTAACACTATTTTGTGTGTGGAGCTGGCCTAGAAAAGCCTATTTCTTAAAATGCCTAACATCTGCTTTCAGCTTTAAGGTACTATACTTTCAAACTAACCCAAATGACTTTTACAGGGGTTTATTAGCTTTTTCCCTTCTTTATTGGAATGTGAAGTTAAAAATTACACAATTTGGAGATTTAATGGCACCTTGCTGCTAATTCAGAACAGAATAGGCCAAGCTAATTCAGTATAATTGAAGAAAAAGTAAAGAGTGATGACATGATAAAATGACTTAAAAGAGACCTCCTTTTACTCACATGGCTATAAGATCGATCTGAAAACCAAGAAGTTTATAGCCTAAACTGCTCCATTAAATCCATACAGCCTAGGCTGCAAGGTGAATTATTATTATGCATCAGAAGTCACTGAAGAAATATTGGATGTATGCCATGATCCTAGGCAGGGAAACCTCAGCAGAAGCCTCTTCTCGTATGGAGGTTACTGATGACAGAATGAAGTTCACATACCTCATGCTGCCTTTGAAGGCTGCTCTGTGCTTTGCCTTGACAGGAGAAACAATGTGCTGTAGGGGAAGATATCATTAACAATGTTTTTTTTTTTACTGAACTGTATCATGTCATACTGACAGATTGAACCACTCAAGGACCTATGAATTCAACCAAGGCAGTTTAATGTAGTTGTACTGATAGCTAATGTAACATTACACATATCTGTTTGTGCTTTTTCATTTTACATCGTGGCCAGGGGAGTCTTCTGTGCTCTTTTCTCTGGAGCACCTAGAGAGCCGTGCACTGATAGCTTTTGAATGGGGAAAAAAATATTTTATGCGCATATCACTCATTATTGTAGCCCCAATATACTGTAAGTGTACTGCCTTTTTTTTTTTTTTATTTCTGTGAATCTTGGATTGGATTTTTAAATATGTCTTAAATGTTTCACTTGATTTGAAAATAAACGTATTATATTGGCATTAAAATATGTATAATTTTTACTTGATACTGTGGTGATTTAATGTTTGAATATTCTTATATGTAAAATCCACACTTACACAGTGAATGAGCTGTGGTGAAAAAGGTAAGTTTAACAAAATAATTTACAAAAACTTCCATTACAAACTAGATAAAATTACAACCCATTATATTTCATACAGGACACTTGTGTTTGTCATACACATACTTTAAAAAAATATATAAAAGATTTTAAATATTCTAACGTAATTATGTTTTCAATTATTTTATGCAAAAAGCAGGCTTTGCCTCACAGCTCCACCACATCTTTACAAAATCTAGCTGTTTTTCACCCACAGAGAGCTCAGCACCAGGGATATGCTAATTGGGTAACTGAGCTACAAACATGGAAAACACAGCCATTTCATTATGTACACCTATTTAACTGCTCAGTAATGCAAACATCCAATCAGCCAGTCACATGGCAGCGCCTCAGTGCTTTTAGGCATGTAGACATGGTCAAGATGACCTGCTGAAGTTCAAACTTTTGAATGGCATCACATCAGAAGGGGGATGAATGTAGATTTAAGTATTTCAGAAAGTGTTGATTCTACTGAGAGTTTTCCACACAACCATCCCCAGGGCTTACCGAGAATGGTCTGACAAAGAGAAAATATCCAGTGAATGTCACTTCTCTGGGTGAAAATGTCATGTTGATGCCCGATTATGACACAGTAGCTCAAAAATCACTCATTACAACATGTTGAACCTTGAAGCAGATGGGCTACAGCAGTAGAGGAGCACACCAGGTGCTTATCCTGTCAGTTAGAAACAGGAAACTGACGCTCACTAAAATTAGACAATAGAAGATTAGAAAAACATTTCCTGGACTGATGGGCCTCAATTTCCACTGCGATAATTAGATGATAGGCCAAACTTTAGGTGTAGACAACATGAAAGTAGTGATGCATGCTATCTTGTAAACCAGCCAGTGGTGTAATGGTGTGGGGGATACTTTTTGGGGCCCTTAGTACAACCTGAATATTGTTTAAACACCATAACCTACATACATAACCTAAACCTGACATCTTCTGATGGCTACTACCAGTTGGATAACGTGCCATTTCAGAAAGCTCAAATGACCTCAGACTAGTTTCTTGAACATGATATAAAGAACTTAAATGGCCTCCAGAGGCACCAGTTAGTCTAGTAGAGCTGGCGATGTGGGGGATTCACAACATGAATGTTCAGCCAGCAAATCTATAGCAACTGTGTGATGCTGTCATGTCAACATGGATAAAAAAAAATTAAGGAGTGTTTTCAGCACCTTGTTGGACCTATGGTATGAAGATTTAAGATTTAATACCTAATGGTGTACCTAAGGAAGTGGTTGATGATAGTATATTTGGCTAGGCTGATAAGTAAACCCACGTGAAGGTAACAGCTGTGTTCATCAGAAAAAACAAGAACAGAACAGAATCTGCTACTTTTAAAGCCTGATCCAAATTAAGTATCGCATATCAGGATACCTCTGATTGTACTTCCCTGATTTTTGATCTTTGTATGTTAAAGGAAAAATTTCAACCGGATATGTATTAAACAGCAAATGTAATATTATTACGATCAAGTCAACCGTCAGCTAGCTTACTGAGTGAACTGGTAGCTTCTCAATCCCAACAAGTAGTTCGTGCTTCTCTGTAGACTTTATACATTGGTTCTAAAATAATTACTAGAAAATGTATTTAATTTTGAAAGCTTTATGACATTTCCACTGCTTGCCTTTGCCACGGTCCCTCAGTTCTCTCCACGCTGTCTCACTTTTTCTTTCTCCCTCTCCTCCTTAGTGTGCTATCTTTCTTTTCCGCTGTCTGTGTGTGGTTGGATTTTACCTGTGTTCAGGGGCGTGACTCATTCAGGCTTCACGCGCCCGGAAGTGATCCTAGCACTTGTTCCTGATAAGCTCGTTACCACCTCTTCTTAAGGTAGTGCTTCAGTTTTCTTTGAAAAGTTGAATTAACTTGGTTAGTAAAGTCTGGCTGCTTGATTTCATGTGAATTTTTTACCCAGTGTTTCCATCTGCACAGTATTCCCAAGTGTACTGTTCGTTTGGTGTGTGGTGAACTGAAACTTGAGTTTTTTCGAGAATATTTTATATCTGTGGAGTTCCCTGCCTTCTCGAACTTCCTTAACAGCGGCTTTGTGTTTGGATTCTGACTGTCTGCAAATACACCCGTTGAACTTTTTAAGTCAGAGTCCTGCATTGTTTTCTACAGTCATGCAGGACCGGATGGCTGTTGTCTACATGGCTCACTCTTATACCCGATACCGATGCGTTGCAAGTCACGTGTTTTTATGTTGTATGGTGTGACGATTCATGTGCTTTTGTGCTGAGGTCAAACTGCTCTTCTGTCAGGAGCTCAGACTGGGTAGAGTTTTTTTTTCTTCTCCTCTCCCCTCATGTATTGTGTATTTCATTGTTTTTTCTTACCATCCTACCTCTCTCTGACCTGTCTTCCAAATGGGATCTTTGTTTAATATATGTATGGTCGGAAGGGGTCCCATTTCACTGCAGGTAACATGTACGTGTAACATTGCAAGTGAAAATTAAAGGCATAATCAGTCAATAATTGGTTTGCATTCATCCTGCCAATTTTAAACCAGACCAAATACATTAGTTTAACTTTGGATGATATGGGTGAATGCTAGAAAAAATGAGTGACAACATAAAAGATACAAGCAGCCACACTGCTGAATACTATGTAGCTAAACATAATCCAGGGTAAGCTGGTGTCCAGTAAGGTTATAGAGAAATAAAAAGTGGTTATGAGGCCAAAGCATTTTAAAAGTAAACGATCTTTCTATATCTCCATAAGTTAATTAATGAAATACAGTGTTGTGTGTAATAATGTGTATGTCTCCAACAATTCTGAAAACCATTTAGGTCTTTTTAATGCAGGATGATGAAATGAAAAAATGCCCACAATCTACAAATCAGAGGTTAGCTGCTTTTGGATTGTTTTGTAAATTGAAAATCTTAGGTTTTGGATTAAAAAGCTGGATGGATGACAGTATGTCATGGCTATTTTGTCTTAAGTTTTCGCATTAGAATAGAATAGAGACAGCAGTACTGTGTTGTTGTGTTTAAAGGGGCCTCAAATGTATGCCACAAGAATAACAAGAAGCTAGCCTTTATTGGCTGCTAGCAAAAATATCATAGGATGAACTGAGTCCAAAAATAAAACACAAAACCAAATTCTAATTAACACAATTGACACAGAGCACACAATGGAAGCATAATACATTTCTTGACAATGGACAATGGGAAGATGAGACCATATCAACTGACTGAGGAATAGGAACAGAAAGGGTGTGGTACACAAAGCCACAAACCAGACGGAGACAATTACACAGACAGGAAGTAAAAACTGAAACCAAAAACTGAATCTGAACCAAAGCTCAAATAAAAGCCAAGAATCTAAAACCTAAACACAGGAATAGTAAAGCAATCCAAACAGGCAACAAAGCTTCAATAAAAACTGAACAGTAACCAAATAATACCACAAGAACTAAGGTTAAACATTACTGGAGTGAGCATAAAATCAAAATAGGAATCCAAACTTGAGATGCAAACCAAAGATTTCAGGTGTTAGATCAATAGAAACCAAAGGGAACCCTGGGGACTGTGACCAATAATGTACAATAGAAAGACTGGCTATCCATTTAGAGGAGGGGAATAGAAAATAAGATGACATGCTCAATAACTAGCTAGATATTCTACAGTTATAGCACATGATGCAGTAAAGAGGAGAAATTAATAATGCACAACAAGGTTTGGGATGGACCAGAGGTTAACACTGTTATCTCACAGCAAGAAGATCCTGGGGTTGAATCCACTGGGCTGCAACCAAGCATTTGCAGCAATGAGTCTTTTACATCGCTGTAGAGGAATTCTGGCACACTCTTCTTTGCGGAATTGTTTTAAGTCAGCCACATTACAGGGTTTCCCAGCATAAATGGCCTGTTCAAGGTCATGTGAAAGCAACAGGATTCAGAGGTCGCCTTTTGTGTTTTGGATCGTTGTCCTGCTGCATAACCTGAGTCTGCTTGAGCTTCAGGATACAAACATTCTCTCTCAGGATTTTCTGGTAGATGACAGAATTCATGGTTCCATCAATTACTGCAAGTCGCCCAGGGTCCCGATGCAGCAAAGCAGCTCCAGACCATCACATTTACCTCCACCATGTTTAACTGCAGTTTATGAAATAGTGTGATACTTTTACATGAATGTAATAGGACTCAAACCTTCCAAAAAGTTAAACTTTTGTCTCCTCAGTCCTCAGAATATTTTTCCCCAAATCTTGTGGATCATCAAGATGCTTTTTGGCAGTTGTGAAATGAGCCTTTGTGTTGGTTTTGGTCAGCATGGTTTTCTCCTTGGAGATCTCCCTTCGATGCTATTTTTGCCTAGTCTTCCTTACTGTTAACTCATGAACATGGTCCTTCGCTAAGGAAAGGGAGGTCTGCAGTTCTTTAGATGTCGTTCTGAGTTCTTTTGTTACCATCTGGCTGAGTCGTTGATGTGCTCTTGGAGTGATTTTAGGTGTGGCTAATGAAATTGAAATCAACTTTTCAAAAGAATGTGTTAATCACAGTTAACTTGTGAACAAAAAAACAAAATTTAAATGTAAAAACTGCATTATATATTTAATTTGGTTATAATGATGTCAAATATTCAAACAACTAAGAAATCAGGAAGAGTGCAAATGCCTTTTCACAGCACTCTAGGTTAGTCTAACTGATGGGTTTGAATGGATGTCTATGTGTTAGCCTGGTGACCTGTCCAGAGGATACTGTGCATCTCACCTTATAATCGTTGGGATAGGCTCCAGCCTTAGCGTGATCCTGAACTGTATATATGGGCAATGGATGGTCTGGAAATAATTAATAATAATAATAAATATAATAATGATAATAAAAGTCAACAGGAGTTGAGGATAATTAATTGGTAGTGAAAGAACATATTATATGCACCTCTTAAAAGTGAGTTCCTGCACTGCTTGTGTGCTCTTACAAGCTTTTTTCCCCCATCCACTTTCTTACTTCCTAAAATTTTTGACCTTGAATAAAGTCACTCGTTTATAGTTCTTCCCTTATCTGACAGGAGAAACATTTAAGAGCCATAAATCACAGATTGCACAAGGCACTGAAAGTGAGGGTCAGTGATGACAAAGTTTTATGTGAAAGAAAATGAGTTTCTTTATTCTACCAGTTCACCTAGGCGTCCACAAGGGGGCAACCCAGCGCTGCTGTATCCTTGTTCCCCCTCAGGCCTGAAGGACAGCCAAAGCAGATTAATCACCTCAACACATCTGACTCACCAAAGAGACTGGTGTTTCTTCACAGCCCTCTCTCTATTCTGCTGCTCTTCTTTAATGGTCTCGCGCCTTGCTTTTTTATAACCATCCGTCTCATTCGCTTTCTCTCTACTAAGCACATCCAGGCTTGAGGGGGTCCATTAAATGAATTGTCTTTGTTTACAGTTTCTCTTTGTTACCACCATCATTTTCCTACACAGCTCCCCTTTTTCAAACACTATCTCTAGAGATGGCTTTGTCAAGGTCAGCTATTTTTATGGCGTGCGATACTGGAGGTATCACGGCAAGGCGATGATAAGACGAAGAAGAAGCCAGGGGAGCAAGGATAGAGCGAACCAAAGGATAAATACTGCTGGGCCTTTGCTGCAGACACTATAGCGAATGTTTTCAGGATGTCAGATGCAGTATGCAGGTCGAAGAGAGGAGAAGAGTACATATCTTGTCTGTCTTTCTCTCTATTCCTCATTCTTAAACTGCATGTTGACCTTTGTAGTACTGCCTCCAGGCTGTATGCTTTAACCTTTCCAGTTAGATAGAGGGGGCTACTACATTGGGAATACAAGATAAATCACAACTGCTGTCTGTTAATGCAACAGACAACAATACACACTTGCACACAGGCACTGTTGAAACCTTTGTCCCTTTTCACAAAGTCCTCCTTGTCCCTACACACACATACACACACACAGACACACAGACACACACCACACACAGCTGGTAATTCCTCCATGAAGATGTTCACAGCATCAGTGCTCTGGACTATTACATCTACAAGCACACCCTAAATTATTCATCCTTTATTAAAATGCACTATGAGTAATGATAGCTATGAGTGTGTTTTTTGGGTATTCTTTTTACTGAGTAAAACACAAGGGTCATTAGAAGTCATTTCTGGTCAATTTTGTATGATCAACCATGCTCCAGAGAAAGACAAAAAAAAAGAAAAGAAAAAAAAAATCCCATTTACTTTCTGTGCATTGGGAATTCATGTTGAAAGAGATCAAAGGGGACAGACAAAGAGATGAGAGAATCGACATCTTCTCGTCTCCATTTGGCTCCCTATGAGAGGAGGAAAATTACTTTAAAGCCGCTGCCTTGATGAAAGAAAAAGACGTTATGCCTGATGTATTCCTCCAGAGGTGGAATCAACAGTATGAATTACTCAAAGGCAGAGAAAAAGAGGGGGGAGTTGGGGGGACATTTGTCTGAGAGAACCTAATGGGGGATTTTGGAGAGGAATGAAAGTACTATTTGACAGCAGCGAACAAAACATGATTCCCCCGTCAGGAGATGTGACTGGTTCAACACTCGACACTGTTATTTCCGGGTGCGTGCATAAAAATGCAGCAGATGTCATCAGATAGAGAGCTCATTTGCAGTATCAATCTAGGGATTTTATCAGACCGAGCGCCATCAACGCATCCATCACAAAGTGTGATTTGGTGGTACATTCAGCCACAGCTCCCCTCTGCCCCCACACCACATTCCCCAACCCCACCTTCCCCCCCGTTTTTTCCTGTAGAAGAGGTCACGAAGAGGAAGTAACCTCCAAACGTCCCATTAGTTTCTCTCACCCTTTCTCGAGCAGGCAACCAGCACTGTCATTTTTCTGACAGAGCTGTCAAAGCATCTAGCCCACCATCCCAGTTACAGATAAAGCAAATAGAAATGAAAACATTGTCAGGGAAAAGACTCATGGGGTAACAGAGATGCCAGGAGCAGGGTGAATCACTTAGCAAGCTGTGCTCCTCCATTCTGCAGCTGCCACCCACCGCAACACATCTGCCACTGGGAAAAAAACACTCAGATAGAAAACCGCATCCAAACGAATTGCTACATGACACAAAAGATCACTTCTTTAAATTGAAATTCATTTGGAGTCAAAACGGGGTTCATCCCCCCAGGGCGCACGTGTGTGACTGCAGAAACCCACACACAGGTGGCAAAAGTGGAGACGACATACAAACACACACTTTCTCACAAAGAAAATACACTTCTTTTTTTTTTTAAGGCAAGAGCATTCTTTGTGTGAGGCTAGTGGGTCTTCCAGCTCGCTGCCCAGGTGCTGTCTCTGGGCAGACACATGCCACTGGCTGGTCTTAATGCACATCAAATATCACTTTTCTACCAACAACGCCTGCCCAACTCTAGCTGCTGCAATTCCCCTTTTATTACGTTTCCCAGGATTTCATATTGTACATGCTGAACTCCACAGAAAGGAGTCAAAGCTCATTTCTAGACCTGAAATGGAATCATTCACTGCAGACCAAATATTGCAACAAAAATTGCCACTAGCTTTGTTGATATGAGTCACATGGTAACAAATCATTAAATTACTTACACAGATGGAGAACGAGGGATGATTTGACATCGGGGGAAAGGGAAATAAAACGATGTGAAATGATTGATTTTTTTGGGGGTATTTTTTCACATGAGAGCAGCATTAAATGTTGATTCATTTTTACTTTAAACATTCGCACAAAGACCCTATTGTTGGAGCTTTGTGAGGCAGACGCAGCGGCACTTGGAGCTCAGTGCAAACATGTTTAGCACTTTCACCAACATTTTATCTTCACTCATAAGCACTCAACACAAAGTACAGCCAAGACTCATGAGGATGCTTTTAGTTTTGCAGGTATTTGGTCTTTAAAGTAGGTCAGAGCTCTACCCAGTAGTGTGGAGAAATGAAAAGTAAAGTATATACAAAAGTCTGGAGTGAAGCATAAATGTGGTGCCAAATATTATGGAAATCCATGGAACATGCACTCACCAGACACTTGATCAGTTAACCCAACTAGTACCAAGTTGATTCCCCTTTTGTTTTCAGAACTGCTTTAATGCTTTGTGCAGATTCTACAAGGTGCTGGAAATTTCCCTCAGATATTTTGGGCAGTATTGATGTGTTAGCATCACACAGTTGCAGCAGATTTGTCGGCTGCACATCAATGATGCAAATCTCCTGTTCCACCGCATCCCAAAGGTGCTTTGCTGGCTTGAGATCTGGTGACTGTCGATGGCATTTGAGTACAGCGAACTGATTGTCAAACCAGTTTAAGATTATTTGAGCTCTGGGACATGGTGCATTATCTTGCTGGAAGCAATCATGAGAAAATGGGCACACTGTGGCCGTAAAAGGATGGACATGGTCAGCAACAATGCCCAAGTAGACTGTGGTTTTTAAACAATGTTCGGGATATACTAAAGGGACCAAAGTCTGTCAAGAAAATATCTCCCATTAGACCAACAGCAGCCTAAACAATTGATACAAGGCAGAATGGATCGATGCTTTAAGGTTGTTTACTCATCAGACGAGGCAACATTTTTCCAGTCTTCTATTGTCCAATTCTGGTGAATTGTAGCCTCAGTTTCCTGTTCTTAGCTGACAGGATTGGCCCCCAGTGTGGTCTTCGACATTCAGAGATGCATACCTTGATTATAATGAGTGGTTGCCTTCTTATGAGGTCGAAGCAGTCTCGCCATTCCTCCCTGACCAACAAAGCATTTTACACCCACAGAAGTGCCACTCGCTATTTTCTCTTTTTCAGACTATTCTCCGTAAAACCTAGAGGTGGTTATGTGGGAAAATCCCAGTAGATCAGCAGTTTCGGAAATACTCAGCTCATCTGGCAACAACAACCATGTCACATTCAGAGTTACTAAAATCTCATTTCTTCCCTATTCTAATGGTTGATTTGAACTTTAGCAGGTCATCATGAGTATGCGTACATTCCTAAATGTATTAAACTGCTGCCATATGATGGGCTGGTTAGATAGTTGCATTAGCAAGCAGTGACCGGTGAGTGTATATCATAACCACAAATGTTAAACCTGTGGTGGCACTTGAGGAAAAAAAATCATCTGGGAGCCATGATGAGAAGTCCATATTTACAGACGAACCATGTAACAGTTGATGAGGTATTTAAATCTGGACCGACTAGGCTGTCTGACAACACTACCACCCCTGGAGCCGCTCTCTAATTAGCTAATAAAACTATGAATGCTTTACTACTGCATTACCCTAGTGAAAACTGCTTTAGAAAAATCTCATTTTAACATGATGCAATGCTATTTTTGGCTCGTACCATTGCACACAGTTGCCTAATGCACCCATGCTCAGTGTAAACAATATATTTAATTATCTCTCTGACAGAGGGCATATTCCGAACTTCTTGTTGCCCCACGCCCACCATATGTAATAACTTTACACGTACATGTGCTGCTAGTTAAAAAAAAAAAAAAAAAAAAATCAATGTAGATTTTTAATGATTCCTAATCTGGGATCCTGAATTATTAAAAATCACTTGGAAATGAGGTGAAGAATATCCCCTACCTTAAAAAACCTTCCTTGGCAGGCTCTGTTAGCTCATAATATCTGCACGACAAACCAAAGTCACATTCAGAAAGCAATTTTCTGTTCACAATGCAATCTTGGCCATTAATTGGCTAATGAACAAGATGTTATTCAAGGATACCTTTCCAATGAGCACTTAGGAAAAGGAGGAAAGGACTTAATATGATGGAATAAGTGTGACAGACTAAATGGTTCGTGCTGAATGCATTGATGCATGCTCTGACCTTCCCTGTCAATCTGGAGGGCAGACAGGGTGGCCATTTATGTTGTTATGGTAGAGCTCAGGCTGCAGAAACAGTTTTCATCATTACCCCCCCCCCCCCCCCCCCCCAAAAAACCCCCCAAAAAAAAAAAACCTTGTCTGAAATCCAGAGCGGCCTCACTGTCCACTGCTGCCTGTGGGAAGGAAATAACAATAAACAATAAAAAACCAGAGTGTGTGCAGTGGAACATTCCTGGGCTATTTTGTTAGACTGTGCAGCCTCCTCATAAGCTGGAGATATTTTAGAAACTAGTAGTCAGAGAAAATTGTAAACAGACAGGCGGATGCAGTAATAGCTTGTGAGCAAGCTGGAAAAATAATTGGTTAAGCCTTCCTACAGTCCTCGCTTTGATTTGATTTGATTACATAAATCAACCCTTTTCGTATTTTATATTCAGTTGTTTTATAACAATACAAGGCATGGCTAGATACACACTGGGCTAGATGGCATCTGGTTCACTTGGCATATCCTGTTGATTCCTCATTTGGGTGGAAAAGAACCGCAAAGTCTGGAGTAAAGCTAAGAGGCAAATCTACAATTATGACCATTTTTAATGACATTATTTGTAAAACCTTGCATGGATGTCAAATTCCACGAGCACACATCAGTTTCCCACAGCAATGTTCCCAAACTATTCAACCACTTGAGCTCACACTGCTAGATTTAGCCGTGTGTAGAAAAAAAAAAAAGACAAATGACAAGCCACACTGGTAGATAGCTAACAAGTTAAAGAAGCATGTCTTCCCTGTCATTTCTCATAAAAGCGTAGATGCGGTTGTTTTAAAGAAGTCATTAAATATAGGGGAGCCACTCGTGTACAACACAGGTGTGTGGGCGTATTTGATTTTCTTTTTCATTTTTTTGTCTTTGAAATCATCCCTGGAATATCAGATCAGATGATTAACCGAATAGTGTAGGAAGACAGGGGCACTGGTGGAGTAACCTATCAGATATGCTTGTCATTTCACAACACGGAACAGAGTTAACAGACACAGAAGTGTTGTGGGGCCAAATGTGATGTGTCGCTTGGCGAAGAGAACACGCATCTGGAGACAATTAGTGGATAAATGATTCGCTCGGCCCACGAGTTATCCTCGAAAATTGCGCCCCAAGGTTGATCAAGTCCCTTTTAGGCACCGTGAGTGAAGCAACACCTGGCATTTGAGCAGAGGTGAGAGATTTACTATGTAGCACACGAGTGTCTCAAAGCTCTAATTA
This sequence comes from Neolamprologus brichardi, assembly GCF_056152115.1. NCBI lineage: Eukaryota > Metazoa > Chordata > Actinopteri > Cichliformes > Cichlidae > Neolamprologus > Neolamprologus brichardi. The sequence continues at coordinate 13,011,517 of NC_142118.1, forward strand.
CGCCAACATCAGAATTACTGCAAATGCACAGTTTTATACATTCAAAAGCTGCCCATCAGTGAGGTTCCCCTTTGACTGAGGTCATTTTTGCCTGTTAGTGAGTCCTAAAAGTAATATTTTCTGAAAGCACTGAAAAATATCCAACAGTGCCGTGAGATTATTTCAACCAGTTTCAAAATGCAAATGGACTCATTTCAATATTTTTTTCACCTTCTGGTGCAGGAATATGCATTAATAAATCAAACTTACTGATACCAACACGAAATATTAACAAACCCTTGGAACGAATTGGAAACATGGCCATACTGAGACTGAGAATGTCATTCACGCAGTGGCAGATTATTTATAGAGCAATCAATCAATCAATCAATCAATCAATCAATCAATCAGGCCAACTCAATCAGGCTTGTAGCAGATTTACCAGTATGGATCCATACTGATAAGCTGCAAGGATTTGCAGGGAGGGGAAAAAAACAAGCTATAGTCAGTGTGAGGTAATTTAGAAACAGTCATTCCACATTATGTTGCATGTCTACCAGACTGCAAAGAAAAGTGGAATTTTCAACTGTAAAACGCCTTGGTTAGTGTACACATCCAAGAGATCAATATCAAGCTTGTTTGTTTATGTTAAAGAAATTACTGCAGGGTATTTTTTCCTTTGCCTCTTCAAGATCAATATCTGTGTTACTTTTAGCTGTAAATATTTCCCCTAGTTTTAAAATAATACTTTTAGGACTTGATTCTGGTAAAAGAAAAACAAAACAAACAAAAATAAAACAACTCATAATAAAAATAACAATTTTGCTGTATGTTGGTGCTACACAACCACAGTTATGAACACCTTCTAGATGCAGAGCATTTGCATGTTTTACTACGTCTTTCATGGTGACTCATCATGGTGACTACCCAACTCTCACTGACAGCAGAACGGTTGCATTTTCTGGTTTTATTGTTTCTTACCTGCCAAAATCCACTACATCGTCTCCAGATAGTATATACAGCTGGCCCCGTGAGACTGGCAAGACAAAAGACTGAATCTCTGAAAGATGAGAATGATGAACCCTACACAGCAGAGTTTGAAGCCCCATAGCCACCAGTTGTCAGAGTTTGAGGGCTGAGTTGGTATCTGCTACATATTTTGTCCACAGAAGGGGCTACCATGATACAAAGTACTACAAAACTTTTTGTTCTTGTACAAAAACAAACATTTTTGTAGAAATCCTGCATTTTAAACAACAACTGATACAGAGTGAAAACTGCAGACTGTGCGCAAGGACCGACATGGATAAGGACTCTGACAGTATACATTTCTTGTAGAGGCTTTGAACATAATAATAGGCATGGCAGAAAGTTCTTTACAATGGCAGAACTTTGGCACGAGAAAGGCATTATAGAAGAAAACAATGGATATTTGACAAAGTCGGCATAGATGGTTCTCAAAACTAAATATCACTTTTATACATCAGTTCATAACAAACCATTTGGCACTGACTACTGTTCCCTTTGTTGGTGTAAGATTAGTGTTTGTTCAAATTATCTGAGAGAAACTCAAGTCACCGAGGAGAGGGGACCGATTGGGTCACACACACATGGAGGTAAGACGAAAGGGTATTGACATCAACAGAAAAACTACATCTGGTGTAAGTGTCACAATAGTTTTCCCTTCTGCACAGTTGTCAAGTGTGTCAGATGAGAGAGTGTGTGTGTCAGTGTGTGTGCATACATTTTTTTTTTCATTAGTTTTTTTTTGTGTGTATGCGTATGTTTAAGTCCACTTCTACTGTGGACTAGTCAAATGTTGTGTCATAAAATTGCTCGGCTCTTCTGTCATTTTACATATATTACCAACCAAACCCGTAAGTCCTTCGATTACATCTCCCTTCAAAAAGTGAATGTCACAGTGAGGTGACACTGCTCAGGTATCTATATTTCCACAGGAAACATCTGTCTACATAAGCAAGTGGGTTCGAAAGGAATCCTGTTTGTTTCTTTGTATTTTTTTTTATTTTTGTTCCCCCCCCCCTGCTAAACTTAGTCTGTAACTAAGCCAGCATTAATTCAACCCTGTCTCCCCACTCGTGGTTTTTACTGAGGGGTGTAGTCCAGGTGTATTCAGTGTTCATGCCATGGTTTCCTTTCCTGGGAGTCTCCTGTCGTTAAACGTGTGCATGTTAATAACCTCTTCTGTCTTAACGATGACAGGTGGCTGAGGCTTTTGTTTGAGACGGCGTTGGCACTTTAGAGACACGCGCAGCTCGTCCATCATGGCACTGCAGAATGATCGCTGCAAGAAGGAAATAGAAAAGAAGAAGGAAAAAAAAAAGTTCAACCCATTCTTGAGATATACAGTCATACTGGATCATTTGTTCTTACTGTCTAAAAGAGAGGGAAAGGTATTTGCATTAGGAGGCGGGCAGAGTGGTTTTGGCACAATGAAACCGCTGGCTTTTAGCCAGGAGACTTGAGCGTAAGCCTGGTGTGGCAAAACGCCGATGACACCAGTGCACATTTTACATGCATTTATTTACATGGGCGACAGAGGTTAGTTAACTTTAAAGTGCAGCTGCAGGTCATTTTAACAGCTTGCACAAATGACCTACAGCGTTGTTTAATGAGGGAGGGCTGGTGATGGTCTTTGTGCCGCATATTCTCTTTTAACCAGTGTCTTCTTAATGGTAGCATGAGGTCCTTTCTGAGTATCTCCAAGGTATTGTTGTTGTTTTTTATTTTCCACTCATGTTTTTGTAATGGACCTGTCCATTACATTTCAGTATTCTTGGGTAATTGCCACAGTGTCCTTTTTTCACCACCAGGTGGCACCATCACTGGGATATTCTAAATTTAGTGACTTTAATTCTACCAGAATCAGTCGATTTCTACATAAATTCAATTTCACTGCTTTACCATGCGCATCCTCTCACCTTAATATGTTGTGTAACATGAAAATACTTTTTTATATGCTGTACAATATGTTTCCTTTTCTGCCTTTTTCTTACTTGTGGTTCCAAAAGTACAGCAGGAGGTCTGACCTTCAGATGTAAAACCAGCTTTCAGTTTGAGTTCAAAGTCACACAGCCTTTTTACACGATTAAAAAAAAAGGTCCTCCTTGATAAAGCTTATAGGTGGGGTTGGGTCAGGTGACCCTCGCTTAGTTATGCTGCTACAGACCCCAGGCTGCTCTTCCATCATCTACTGAACTCCTCCTTTCACTTTAACTCCCCATGCATATAGATGACAACTGCGTGTGATCAACTGTGTGTCTTTTTGCCCTGGTAGTTTCCCCGCTCTCCTCTCTGTCTCTGTATCCTTCGCCATCTGTCTCTGGCATTCAGATTTTGGATCTGGGGTTACTAAACCCACCAAGCGGCAATTGTTATTATTGGTTGTTTCTCAGTGTTCATCTTTTCTCTTTTTTTCCTTCCCACTGTCACCACATACACTCAAAGGGGAATTGCTGGGCTTCTCTACATTATTTTAAGCTTGAAAAAATTAGCCAAACTGAACAGTTTCTCCTCTTTCTTTTGTATTTATTGGCTTTACGTTGGTTTTACGACAATCATATGTATGAACGGTACTGCGCAAAAGTCTCAAGCTGCCCCTCATTTCTTCAAAGTTTGCTACGAAAATGGGAAATAGGTGCGGTGATTTATTGAAAAATGTGAAAGTCAATATTTGGTATGATCACCGTTATTCTTCACACAGCCTGAACTCTCTTAGGCAAGCTGTTTTGTAATTTCTTTATGCAGACTTCATGTATAGCCTCTTGAAGGACATTCTTTTTCACCGTGTAGACTGTTATTGTTCTCTCTCTACCTACTGATGTCTGAACCAAAAATTTCAAATTTGTATTCATCACTCTGTAAGACCCGTTACCACTGATTTTCAGTCGCATTGTGTGTAATTTGGCAAACCTCAACCTTTTCTCCTTGTTTTTCTTCTTTAAGAATGGCTTCTTGACAGCTGCCCATTTACTGTGACAATTTCTGATGAGGATTTAGTGCCACATACATCTCTTAGGTACTGGTGTAGATTTTGTCCTGTTTCCTTTGGACCTTCCTTTGATATGCCAAGTTTTCAGCTAACAGTTCTTTGGGAATAACCTCGTTGGTGCAAAAATACTATTTTATGCCTGTCAGACTGTGTTACGTTTTGTATTTTTCATAAATTCAACTATAGAAATGTCAAAGTGCCTAAAGATGCAATTTAAATTTGGTTCTTTGCTAAGTTATCTGTTGTATGTAGACACAACACTGGTTAGGTGCCTCTTTTCTGCTTGTAGGATTCATAAGTCAGTGTTAAGTGAAAAAGCAACCACTGTCGAAAGAAAAACTTGAACGACCTTCAGAAAGCCCAGAGTGCTGTTGTTCAAGATTACTTGGAAGCCACATGAAAGTCTGGCTTCTTAGAAGCAAACTATATAAAATAAGGGGGGACTCATGACTTTTGCACAGTACTGTAACATCATTTGTAAGGATATAAATAAATAATAAAAAAGGATCTTGTGGTACTATTCTGGGAAAACAAAGGTCAACGTGCTCAGTTTTATTTTATGTGTACATGCGATAAAATAAACCATTGAGTCAGTTGATATCGTGTAACTGCGCAACAGAACATGAAGCATCTATTCATTTGCTTTTTCGACAGAATATTTTGGGAAAACAAGGCTTCATTTAAAGGGTTTGATATGTCCTAGATTCCCCCTTTAAATCGTCACTGTCACACAAACGTCTAAATAGCGTTTCACAGCCATTTGCACCCTGCCAAGAACGGGATTCTGGGAGAAACATTAAACACTTCTAATTTGGCATGAAAGTGAAAAACCTAAAGAGACAGCATAAAGGACAAAGCGTCCACTTCGGCAGATTAAATCCAAATATACTGCTACCCACTTTAAAACATCACAGTCTTATGCAACTTGTGTAATGTGAGCTTCTGTTGTCCCTGCATTATGTATGTGGTGTAAAATCCTATAAAATGTCAATATGCCCGGGCACCAACTTTGCCAAGTCAAATTCTCATACATTCCTTTTCTGATTATGCAAAATGTAATTCAAATTCAAAGAGTGTAGGAGGGGAGAAGATAAAAAGAGGAGGGGGAGCATTAAAGTATGAAGCTATTATTTTTCTGTTTGTGTATGTGTGTAGGTGTGCGAGATGGATATCTGTAGGTGGCTTAGGGTGTGTTTTTTTTGCAACATTTTTTTACATATATTTGTCTGCCATATGAATGAAATATTTTCTAGAGTCTGAAGGAAGACTGATTACAAAAGCAGACAGGCAAGAAGGATAACAGAAAATAAATTTTGAAAAACAATGAGAAGGAGGGTTTAAAAAAAAAGAGAGAGAAAAAGCTCGTGACGTTAGGGTGGAGGACTCTGGCAGGGAGTAAAAAAAAAGGAGAGGCTTGCTGTCAGCATGCAAATTACTAGCACCTTGTCAGCCTAGAGACTCTGGCATTTGCAAATTATCTGAATATTGTGACCCAGTCTTGCAGCTCTTGATTAATGATAGCTAAGATGTGCTGTGAAACTTTTGCAGCCCTTAAAAAAAGCAAGAAACTAATTACTGTTGCAATAAAGTAACACGCTGCTGCGCTGTGCTAATTCTATAGACGTAAATAATTAACAGACGCTATCAAGAGGACTCTCACAATTATCGGGAAACATCACTGCACGAGTTAAAGTGCACTAAAATACATACTCCACACTGTGCGATGAATCATGTGCGCTCAGTACGAAAATAGAGCACAAACAGAACAGCCTGAAAAATATTCAGAAACGTAACCAGGGGGATAAAGAAGCTGTGGATACAGTGCACTCTATGTATACATGGGGAATTAAAATAGATGTCATCTCGTGCGACTATTTGTATAATACTATTATGCTGGTGTTTGTGATGAAGGAGCTGCTGTAATTGTTAATTTATTGAAATGATGATTCAATATAATATATGACTAAAAAACAACAAGAAAGTAAAACATTTTCCCCCATTTAAAATCAGCAAGAAAATTATCCATGCATAGACAGAAGTTAGTTTCGGAAAATGCCTGCTTGGTTTAGCAAATATTGACTGCTAAAAACTCACACAGGTTAAAGCACTGGGGGATTTCTGTTTCCACACCACAGGTATATAGCCATTATGAAGAGTGAAAGCAATTTAAGCAGCCAATTGTTAAAATAAAAACAAGCTTGGTCTGTAAAAATGCACTTCAGGGCTATAAGACAAATTTTCATTTCACTTTCATTTGATGTCTCTTGGGTTTGGTGTCTTGTTTTTACAGTTTGATTCCTAAAAAAAGAGGTAGACCACTTTTGAGTTTTGGTTTTGTATTTTTCTTCATTTTTTCTTTATATTTAGATTCTCAGGTTTTAGGTTCCTATCTACTTCTGTTCGTGGTTATTATTTGGGTCGTATTTAATTCTGTGAGTTTCTGTGTATTCCTGCCTCCCTTGTGTTTCTGTATGTGTTACCTCCTGTTTTTAATTCGTTAATCTTTTGTCTCATGTGCTCTAGTTTTCAGTTTTACTTCCTTTTAAGTGTTAGTCATGTTAGTTGTCCTCAGCTCTGTTTCCACCCGTTCCCCATTTCTATTCTTCTGGTGTATGTTGATATTGTCTGAGCCTCCCTCTGTTCGTTTTTGCGTCACCCCTCATGCTTGTGCGTTTCCTTGGCTGTGTTCCATGAGATTTGGATCTTCTTCTCTTTCTTTGTGAATTACCAGCATTAAGACTGTGTTTTGAGATCACTTATGACTCCCCGAGTCCTTCATTTAGATCTCCATCCTGCCTGCCACACAGCCATACCTTGACACAAACACGCTACAGCAGAAGCCTAAAATCTCTTCTCTAATAGCGCCTGTACCTTTTCCAGCTGGGCGTTCTGCTTAGACTTGTAAAGGACCTCCCCCACAGCCACAAACACTGACAGCACAAGTCCCGCAGCCAGCACGATGAAGATCCCACCGATGTTCTGTACTCCCAGAGCGCTGGCCTCTTTGCTCTCCTCCTCGGGACACCCGTTGCCTCTCCACCACTTCTCCTTCATCATGTGCAGCTTGCCTTCCTCTTGCAGCTGCAGAATAGCTATCGTGATCTTGTCTCTGTATGGAGATCCTGCGAATGCAAAAAGCGTATCGTGAAACTGGGAAACACAGATAATACTCATGTGCCTAGGATCGTCATTGTTGTGTTAGTGGGTGTAAGAAACACATTCAGGCTTGCATGTGATCATATAACCTGTCATGTTATTGTTAGCCGCTTAGAGAGAGTTTTTTTGTAAGTCCTTCTTCAAATCCCACTAATCCCCCATATTCACAGAGCTATTCCAAAATTCTCACTCCTCTCTGCAGTGTGTTTATTATAATGCACAGGGAGTTGGCAACAATAACTTGGCTTGGGGGAGCAGAGCTGCTGTCGATTCTCACAATTTAGCTGCTGTTTGCACACGCTTTCATATGACAGAAATAGTCCCGATGAACAGAGGAGCCCAGTGAGGGGTACATATGTGTTTGGGATTATATGTGTATATTGATGATAGGGTTTCTGCATTGCTGTTTTTTGATGCATGTTGAGCAAACTCAAATCCACAGAAAGTGGGAAGGCGCCAGAATTAGCGACGAGGCATTAAGGCGCAGCGGGCGCTGGCCTGATCAAAGCGGGAATAATCGTCGCAGGGTAGCCGAGTGGGGTCATGTTCCTCTCCCATCCACAGCGTGTGCGACACAACACACGGCTGGGTTGATCCAGGAGCAGCGCACACACACTTTGCTTCAACCGGGCCAAGAAAGATTAATTCTTACTGTGAGCGTTCATGTTTCATGTTTTTCACTGCTTTAAGAGCTTGTTAGTGTATTTATGCGATTATGGGACTCATGCATAATGAAGCCTGGGTGCACATATTCATTTCAGGCATTTGGCTCGTGTGCAAATTAAGAGTGACTTAAAAGAAACAAAAGAAATGTTAAAAAAATAAAAAAATAAAAAAAAATAATAATTCAAGGACAACAGAAATGGTTTTAAAAAGGAAGAGAACATTTCGTGCCAGAGCTCCAAAGGAAATGAACGGAGTCAGGCTCCAGGTAACAAGTACCATCATGCTGTTTGTTGATCTCATACAGTTTTGCCTGTCAGCCCTGTTAGTTGAGTCTTCCTCTGTCTCATCTATCATTAATCTAATGCCATCCATCATCCTTTCATCTCCAAATCTCTGTGTTTAGACTAACAAAAGAGACATTACTAGAAAACTGAAAATTACACAATGCCACTGACTTTGGAGCAGCATCTGTTTTTTTTTTTCTTCTCTTATTTTGTAAGCTCGTGTTTTTCTCCCTGTGCTGAGCTTATGAGTACACTGACATGATAAACCAGAGCAGACTTGCAACACACGGTATATTTCGTGCATTTCATACAGTTGATATGCAAAGCGCGTAAAGCACAGCCCCTTAGATGCAATTGACTATGTATGTGGGAAACATATGCCTGCTTCATTTGAAAAATCAGAGATCTCTCTAGTATCTGGGTCCCCTGATTCAGGCTCCTCTCATATTTCAAATGATTAATGATGGCTTAACAAAACAGGCCTTGGATAAATGCTAATAGGATGGGTCCTTAGAGAGGAGGATATGGAGAGCGGGGCCTGGGCGAATGGGAAAAGCGCCGTGCTTGACACACTGTGCATACACAACTACCTGACAGATGTTCAACACCAGAGATCATCCATCACTCCTACACTGTCTGGCCTCAAGTATTAATGCGATCACAGTTTAAGTCGATAGCAGTGGATGAAGCATTTGTGATTTGGGAAACCATCTAGCACTAAAAGGTTAAAATGTTATTATGTCTTGCTCTGCTTTATTGCTGTAAAAGCCCTATAGGGAATAAGCTGCTAAACATTGTTCAGGAGGCCAAAAGGTATGAGCCGGTGGCTAACGTGATAGCTGAAGAGCTCACATGGTTTTGAAAAAGGACACAAGGAGAGGGCCACCATCAAAAATAATAATAAAAAAGAAAATATAAATTTTTATATTCTGCCAAAATTACTTCTGAACTAATAAAGTCATCGAGATTCCGATCTCAAGATCTTTTTGCAGGGCATAATCGGCTTTATTTCTTTAATACTGAGAAAATAATGTAAGGATTAGACAGAAAGAAGAAAGTGGGAAGTAATATTCTTCAGAGTGAATATTTATCTCTATATAAATGCAGAACCATTTATTGCTGAATTAAAGTGATGTGTTCCTATTTTATATATCTATATATATATATATATCTATATATATATATATATATATATATATCTATCTATATATATATCTATATATATATATATATCTATATATATCTATATATATATATATATCTATATATATCTATATATATATATATATCTATATATATCTATATATATATATATATATATATATATATATATATATATATATATATCTATATCTATATATCTATATCTATATCTATATCTATATCTATATATATATATATCTATATATATATATATATATCTATATATATAGATATATATCTATATATAGATATATATATAGATATATCTATATATATATCTATATATATATATATCTATATATCTATATAGATATATCTATATATATATATCTATATATCTATATATATATATATATATATCTATATATATATATCTATATATCTATATCTATATATATATATATATATATATATATATATATATATAAAATATAAAGTATACTACTGTGTGAATAAAAAATAAAAAAGAAGTGATCCATGCTCCAGTCTCTATGTGTCCATTTCAAGGACATCAGTCTAAGTACTTCAGCACTTAGGGAGCCACAGTGGGCCTATATTTCACAGCAGCCCCTCAGCTTTGTTATAGCCACGGCAATCACGGCATCCCTGCAGATTCATAACCGCCCCATACTCATCAGCGGCAGCCCGGTCCAGATGCGGATGGCCAAAATTAATCCTCCGTATTTTGATGGCCTTCATATCATTCATGATAGATGTGACCATTACAGTTGGTAGCAGTGTTCTCCGTGGCCTCGTCAGGACCACTCTAACCTCTGTGACACTTGAATGGGAACCATCAACAGCTTTCAGTCAGGGTCCTTGGGAACGCTAGAGCTGTGAGCTGTGCATTGATTAACCCTGGCAAACAATGCTTTTAATGCACCAAACCTCTTATGATTGTACTTGTTTTTGTGATACTTTTAGCTCATCTGCCTCATTCCTGGATAATGATGGTATAAAATGTCAGAATACAAAATTTTTGATGGGAGCTGGGTCAAAGCGGCTTCTGAAAACAAGCTCCTAGAGTTTGTTTTACACTCTCTGAAGTGCTTTTTAGTTGTGGTTTAGTGCTGAAATTAATGCCGGTGTCAAGTAAGTCAAAGGGAATTGCACTGAACTGATACTCACAGTGTTGCCTTACGTGAACATAAAATAAAATGAAAACAGACCATTAAAAGTATTTGTGAAGAGAGTTTGATACACGATTCCTGCCTCTGAAACAATCTTGTGAGAAAATCACCGTGAATAGAAAGATCTTGCCGAAGCAGTGAGCCATTTTAACCTCATCCATAAACTCAACCTTCTAGGCATTTCACTTTTCATTAAGCTACACCTTTTACACCTCACTGTGTCTAACCATTATACCCGTGACCTCGCTGATAAAGATCAACCTTTCCCTTTTCAAAGCTTTCCATCATTCCCACAACACACCTTAATGCGTCACACAGTATCTGCAGCATCTGCAGACTTAATCCGAGTGGCTTATAACACAGAGGGATGCAGAGGTCGTTTACCCATAGGTGTTCCCACGCCGTAGGCTCTGGAATCTATGAGGCCTCCAATCTGCGTGAGGTTGCAGTTGCGCTGGGTGACAAACTCAATGGTAGTGGACTCCATGAGGAAGGCATAATCTGAGGTAAGGACACGCTGGATGCCTTCCTCCACGTTCTTTACCATCACAGATTGCCTTCTGCTGTTCATAAACTCCCACATCTTGTCATAGGTAGAGATTTTTGTCTTCTGCAAGTAACCAGAGAGTGGGATCTGAATGAGACTCCAAGAAGTATTAGGAGAAAATATCATATCATCGTTTGCACAGTGTTTGGGACCTATTATGTTCATTTTCAGCTGCACATTTATTCTTATTCCTAGACTATAATAGCTTTGCATGACTCACAGTTCAAAAATAAACCCTATTTATTTTCTTCTGAGGCTTTGAGGAGCTGCTAAGTTCTTACGGTCCTCCCCCTTTACAGCCACCTTCTGTTTAAGGTTTTTATTGGCTTCCCGTCACAAACAGAAGACTGCAAATTGATGAGGCTGCTGTGCTCGAAGCCGGGTGCCTGAAATGACCCTCAAGGGTATCTCTTCTCTGAGACATTACGCATGTCCAAGATAAAAAACAAAACAAAACCCTGTCTGTAGCAAAACATGAACCTTGAGCTTTTTAGCTGTTTGTGTACAATTTTGGCCATGTTACAATGATCATCCAACACTGTCACAGAAACTCAGGAAAAGCATCATAGGTCCATTTTAATGTCTGAAAAACGATATGATGAAATGATGATATTAATATTTCTATGATGAAAAGAACTCAAAGTTTAAATCCTGGCGATTTAGATGAGCCATAAATACGACTTTTCTTTTGTTATAAATCAAGCTCTGTTTTTTATAGCTTGTATTTTTCATTCTCACATTATATAAGTACCTTTCAGAGTGGTTTTTTTTTTAATGGTGGAGGCTCTTCATGCTAAATTGAAATTGCCTAGCTTTGCACAAATGATTCACTGGAGGCAATTCATATAATCTGGTTTATGTTTAATTTATTGTTACCAGACACTTCCTAATGCTGCTGCATCAGGCGCTTTCAACCAGGGAATTACTGTATGTTTTTTTTTGCTGTGAAACAGTCACATCTTTTTGATGAATGTTGCATTTATAATTTAAAACAGATATATGTACGACATGGGCACAAGGACTGGGCCAACTACATACCTACTGCAATGGCTCAGCCTTGGAAACCCATGTCAAGAAGCTCCTGGTACACAGTTTCTGTACTGATGTTATTGCCACAGGAGGTATGGAGCTCTGCCATTACTGAGTCAGCAGGGTGTTGGCAACTTTTAAGCACTATGCGTCTTTGCACTCTGCGAGCTGTAACTTTATGTGGTCTAACACTTTGTGGCTGAGTTGCTGTGGTTCCAGAGTGCTTCCACTTTGCAATAATGCCACTTACAGTTGAATGCTGAATGTCTAGGAGAAAAGAAATTTCACAAAGGCTTCTAAAGGTGACATCCTATTACACTGCCACAGTTGAATTCAGTGACCTCCGGACCATTCTGTCACAAATGTTTGCAACGACCAACTGTATGGCTAGGAAAGTGATTTTCCTGCATTTTCACCAGCAAATCAGTTATAAATGTGGCACTACTTCTTAGGAAGATAATAAACTCTACTGTTCTCTGCAGTTGCAACCCATGCATGATGTTTGCAGGTGCAATATTCAGTGGATTACTTTGACTACTTTAAAAAAAAAAATGGCTGCACTTTCAACACCAGTTGCTCTTCTGCATTTTTCTGACAAATTAACTGCACATGGAGTGTTTGCTATTTGCACAGCAAACACAGGTGTTGGAAAATCAACCAGGAGAGAAATCTTAAAAGGATTATAAATGTGATGTGTGAGAAAATAACATTATTCACAGAGCCACTGCACAAACATCGCCGTAGATCCAGCTACCTTGAAGAATGTCATTGTGGCACCGTCCTCCACCACCCCATATGGGATTTTAGTTTGTTTGGCCAGGTCATCGGCTGAATCTATGGGCGATTCCATCCTCTCCACAGTGAGAAAAGCAGCCAAATTGGCTGTATAGGAGGAAATGATGATGAGGGTGAAGAACCACCAGATGCCTCCCACTATTCGAGTCGACAGGGCCTTGGGCATGAGCTCTGACCCTGGGGTGAAGGAGGCGGCAAGAATGAAAGTTAAACAGCAAGATGCATTCATTTCAACAAGTCATTATCATTCCAATCTTCTCATTACGTTTATTTTTAACGTGCAAAAACCAGAGAGGACTAACGCCTTTAGAAACGGGCTTGTTTCGAGAACTCATCAAGTTCTCAGCGCAGGCAGATGTGCCACTCGCATCAAGATTAAATCACTCGAGAGAGCTCTCAAAACAAGCAGATTGTTGGATCTCAAACAAGTGAAATGATCTCGTCTCAGTCACAAGGGAGTGCTTTAAATAATGCAAGAGTTACCGGAAAGTGCCATTCAAAGAGAACAAGGTGTTTGCATAAATCTCATATATCAAATTAAACACATCAACATCGATGGTGCAGTACTGTGTGGAGAGGTAACAGGCTGGTTAGGCCAGAGAGTCATGTACCCAAGGTAACCTCACATCCTGACTCCACACCCCACTGATCTCTAGGTGCTGATAGGCCAGAGGCAAGAGAAGAGGACACTCAGATATTAGTGGCATTGCTACAGTAACAAACATATTTACAGAATGCATAGTTAAGCGAATGTTATTTTTAAGTCTTTTTCAGCTAATGAGCTCAACAACACGTCTGTTCGCAAACAGAATCGCTTTATGCATTTTATACAAGAATCACTCTCACTCTCATTAATTTAACTCAAGTGGACTAAAGGCTGTAAAACTGTTGTTTTTAGAAACATGTTCCTAGTTTACATACTCGGGTTTAGCCCATGCTCCCATGAGCCTAAGTCTGTTACATTTATTTTAAAATATATGCACATTTATTCTAATTTCTGTGTGGTCTTTTAGAGGTCTCTCTCTATTGCCTCTGGCTTAGTTTAAAAAAAAAACAAACCCAACCCTTAGGGACCGTGGGGTGTAGAGAGCTCCAGCTCCACAAAGCAACTGTAGCCACAGGCTGAGGCAACTACCTTGCTGCATGAGTGCCCCAACTCCAAACCAGAAACTATTGAGCAGCGTAAAATTGTTTTCCACTACATCTGAGTCAGGGTTGCATGGATGCGGGTTGTACCACTCATAAGGACTAAACCTATAAGGGAAAGAGCAGAAAGACACACATGTCAGCACAAAAGGACAGAACAGTGTTTTCAGTGGTACAGATTAAATGGCTGATAAGACATGAATCTCAAAACATTATCAGCAGGAAGAAAGAGTGTGAATGTGTAGAAAACCTGTTTTGTGGATCAGCGCTTCTGCGGAGACGAAAGCAAATCGTTTCAGCTTTTGCTGAGATTTTGCCGAGACTTATTGGCATATTCAAGTGGTATCAGTTTATTGTAAGAATGGATCAATAGACTGGAATAACGCTGTCACTGGTGATAATGTCCCTGTGTGTAATGATCTTTGGAGCTCATTTCAATTCACTTAGTCAGGAGCCTTTAAGTGTTTCCCCCAGCAGCTACAATTATCGTTACTCTGCGGATACCATTTTATTTTAACACCCCAACGTGGGACTTGTGCTCTTCTTTTTTTCTTCTGGTTTCCCAACAGCAATCTCTGTTCCTCTCCTTTTCCCTTTTTCTCGCAATCCCCCACATCACATCCCCTCACATCCTCCTATACCATTCTCTTCCCGGCAACCCACGCTTCATTTTTTTTTCTCCAGATTGTTTTGCTTCCCCCATGAACCTCCTCCTGCTGAACACGCTGCCCGCCTTGGCTGATTGTCAGTGTCTTCGGGTCACTTGTGGACATTTCTCATTTATTATCCTAAGCAAAAGTGGCATGGCATTAGCACAAGGTGATTGGGTTAGTGTTAAGCATCAGGAACTGATTGAGTTTGTGCTGAAGTGGCTGATAGAGGGAACATTGCTTATGCAGAGTTGAGGGGCCTGACAGGTAATGGTGTTGAGAAGCCTTTCCCCGATATACTGCATGCTAATAAGCCTGTAGGCAGAGTCTTAAGGTTTTATACTGTGTGAACATGTGATGCCATTTGTCAGCTGTGCCTCTTAGACACAGAAAGGGAATAAATGTGTTTATATAGCATATATCGTATATGTGTCAGAACAGATTTGTATAGATTTAAAGTGACCATATGCTCTTAGGGGACCCAAACTGTGCCAAAAAAATATCTCACTGTAACAGCCAAAGACTTTGGTTTTCCTACAATTTGCTTTCCGTCTGTACATATGAGTGCCATTTGGAGCACGCTAATTACTGTTCTTATTTTACAAGCACTGGGAACATGGCAACATTTTTGTCACAATGCTCTTCCTTTACAGCTATTTTCCATTCAGTGAAAATCATCTGTGTGGACATGGCTGTGATGGCACGCTATAATTCTTCATGTCAACACCATCAGGATGCCTGATTTATTGGAATGTCAACGAGCTCTGTCTCCTTGGTATCACAGGCAACTGAAACAACACAATGGCCTTGCGGAGCTGTTCAGAATGCAGTGAGCGCGCTCGCGTGTTTTTATGTGGTCGCATGCACTTATGCCTGCGTGCATCAAGCGTCTGGCGCATAAATATGCCTTTACGTCTGTGTGGGTGAGTTTTTCATGTGGAAGCAACTGGGTATTTGCATTGGCTGCACCGATTGCATCTCAAAGTCAAACATGTTTTCTGATTATTTCTTTATGTTTTTGTACACAGACAATGCACGTAATCGCTGTAGCCCGCAGCCGATCGTAGAACACAACAGATGTATGTAGGTTGCTGGTGCAGATTTGATTGGACAGTGTTTGTTTCTCCCAGTGTCTACATGTGTATTCTGTATGTACCAGGTTTGATGGCTCCTCTGTATGACCTTTGTCTGCAGCTGGCCCGTATTCCTGCAGGCCGTGTTCTGCACACCGATCAGCAGGAGGAAGAGGATGTGGAACACGAGGACGTAAGGTCACCTCCTCACATCCAGCACAGGGGACATGTCGAATTGCACACGGAATTCTAAAAAGACGCTTTCCCTCTCTCTCCCTCTCCGTTCCCCTACTCCTGTCCCTCTTCCCCTTCGCTTGTCCCCGGCCACAATAACACAAAACGCGCGCCCTCCATTAGCTGTCTGTTCAATTCAATTACTTTGCCCGGCTTTATAGATCTGTTGCCTTTCTTGTCTCAGGCCAAGTGAAGAGGTTGTGTTTGGTGTCTTAAAAAAAAATCACAGACATCTGGAAGTTGGAATGTAAAATTACAAGAGCCTGCAATTCATGTAAACACGGTTTAATACAATTTATATAATCTATTCTTGTTTGCAAGTGGACATTTTCTACCATGAAAAAGGGTTTTGCGAGCTGAAATAATACCATTTGTTTTGTTAATAAAGGGAGAAATCAATTCAACCGCAAACAGAACTGGGAGGATGCACTGAGTGATATGTATTTCTCTGGAGCCTGAAATACGATAGCTTATTTAGGAAAAAGAAAAAAGTGTGTTAATGTGTGGGATGCAGTTCAACGATGTACTGTTTAGTGTTTTATTGTGCAAACTTGGACTTCATAAGCTCACAACTCCTGCTATATTTGAGAAAGAAAATAATATACTCTGCATGTGGAGGATCGGCCAATCATCCGGTGGCCGCGCAATCAATACTGTAATTATGAGGGAACCAGATCAGCAAGCTGTAGAGAACACCGTGCTTAAGATTTAAACTTTGCTGGATATTTTTGTCACATAGAGTGACGCAAAGGACTCTGTATTGCTATTGTGTGCAAAAATGGCATGATGCAGATATACGCATTATAATTTCATAGAAGCAAAATTAGAAATATCAGATCTCAAGGTCATTTTTATCGCAACCAGAAGAATATCAATAGGATTGCATGCTTTTTACTTACCATGGAGAAATGTGGGAGCAAATAACTATGGGTTTAATTTGCATATTCTGAACTAACTTAGGTGACAGTTGCTGCTTTCCTCTCATGTGATCATTTTGCCAGTAACATTTGATGAAATGTGTGTTAAACCAAAACCTCTCAGGATCAAAGAAGAAGAAGAAAAGCCCACACACACATCATAATGCGTTGGTCATGCATCTGGGGTTTTTTTTCTTCGGGGGATAGGTCGATTAAAATATTGTAGGAAATGTATTTGTACAGTATCAGCAGTGTACCTTAGATTACTGCACATTTCTTACAATAAATATCAGTTTGCTGGTTTTACAGATGCTGATGCTTGTGCAAATATGCCTGAAATATTGCTCTATACTTATCAGGACCATAGTAGGATGTGGACCATGTTTAAATCCATTATTGCAATTATATTTTGGTAAAATGTGAACTTTTCCAAAACATTCTAATGTTGGCAAAAATGCTGCCACGGCCCTTTCTTATATGTTTACTGCCGATTTCGTATCCTTTTGTTTCAGCACACGTCTTCATATCACAGAAGTCATCAACTGCTGCATGTTAGTCAAAGGAGGCAAGCAGGAAGGGGAGAGTGAAGTCAAGCAACGGAAGCAAACAGGGGGGTTGACATGTTACCTGGCTATGACAAACAGCACACAACTGACACCCAAGCAAGCCAGCAGAATATACATCCAGATATCAGGCGAGAGGGGGTTGAGGAAGGAGAAGACCCCAGGATTGGTGCCGTTGGGCTTGCGGTACAGGATACTTATCCCCAGCGTCATGAAGGGCTTGGAGAAGTCGATGACCTTCTCTCTGACGTAAGTGATGGCCAGAGGAGCAACTGCAAGGTCTGCTTTCTGCAATGAGAAAACAGCGGCGACGTCAAATAGGGGGATGGGTGTTTGTTCACCAGTAGAAAAAAAAAAATCCCAGCCAATTCAATTAAGATCTGATTCCTGTCAGCAGCTGCTCTGCTCAATATGTACAGGAGGCAGAGACGTGACATGAGGGAAAAAACGTAGCTAGGATCATTACTTCGACTAGATTATTAGGTGGGAGGCTGAGTTGGTCTGGAAATTACAGGTTATATGTCTGATCCTTTTTTATAAGGGCCAACAATCTTAGGATTAGATTAATTTTCAACAAATCAACCTCAAGTTGCCTCAGAATAGAAAATTAGCCTTCTGCACAGTTCAGCACTTGCTCTGTAGTATTTTTGCATAATTGCTCCAAGCTGTAACTTGATGTAAAAATGTATTCATTTATTTTTTTTACAGTTTCTAGATTTTTTGAAGATTCTGTTTCAAGCAGCCAAAGTCGCTTTTTGCTAGCAAGCGACCAATCTTAGCAGGGGGAAAGATTTCAGGGCTTTTTGCTATAATTTTCATCATAAGAAGTCATCTATATATCTGAGGCTTAGAAAAGCTTCCTATACAGCACCAAATGTCATAATTGTCAGATAGCTTTCTATGGTAATACACAGTGTGGAAGCAGAACTGTAATAAATAATACAAACGGTCACAATAAATAAATAAACCCTAATAAACAATGAAAATCAAGCAAGTCAATTAAACTCCAGCAACTGCTAAATTGCTTCTCTGTAAACACAGATATATTTGCATATGAGGACAAAGAATCTATAAGTGAGAGACACAATTTTTGGCGCTAAAAGGCTTCTGGTTTCCATTTGTAGTTCATTTGTAGTTCGATTAGCGCTGACCAATCACAGCTTTGGCTGCAGCCAGCCTGCTTTGGCTGCATGAAGGCAAACAAAAGGACTTGCCTGATAAAATGTTAAACTCACTGGTGATAATGACATAGTCTATTGCTGGATTTTAAAAATGCATTAAAATGCACATTCCCTCGGTATCGGTTATCCCTTTTCCTAATTCTTGCTGGCTGCAGTGGAAGCCGGGAAACATTGATCACTGGGTCCAGAAGTTTATTCATCAAACAATAGCAGTTAACTTGTGAATATGACCTAAGGGTAGCCACTGTAGGCTACTGGTCATATCAGGCCAAGTACAACTTTATCTTTTTATACTCCCACTGTCTAGCCTACACAAAGAGCAGACAGCATTGGAAGCATACTTGTGTGCTGGTGCGTCTTCGCTTCTCTGACATTTCTTTTTACTGTGCTGAGCTACTTTGTGTGCTTAAACAGCTCTAAGTATGTTTAACTTAGAGCTAATAAATATTGATAGTTACTGAAAGGCAGGAAGGAAAGAAGATATACGAACTGAGTCTATAAAAGGATTGGCAGCACTCCGAAAACGAGAAAACGGCACATAGCTACATTGGCAGGTTACTTGCTTTTACAGCCTATTACATTTTGTTTCACAGAGGCTTTATCTGATCAATATCCTGTCTTTCCACTAAGCAGACCAAGCACGGTTGTCGAGGTCTGTGTCGACGCAACACGTAGTTGCATTTCTGAGGAGAAGCATTTTAAGCTGTGCTGTAGCTTTGATGCAAAAGTATAAATCAATCTTGAGGCCGCAGCACCAGCAAAACCCAGGAGTTAACCTTTTTTTTTACCCTTATATTTGAAACTGAAAGACTACATAATTGGGTCTCTCAAAGTTTCAGATGCCACAAAGAAACTCGACACAGTAAGAGGTCCTTTTTTGTTAACACTGTAATCTCATATTAAAGACACGTGCTTGTTCAGTAGCAATATTTCAGCCTGTTTCCATTTCAAAGAAGAATTTCAAAGATTTATTCATTCAGACAAAGAAGGACAAGAAGGAATATGGCAGACTGCTGTGCCTAAGTGGAAAATAAATTTTGCCTTTTAGAAATAAAATATTCCGACTGTACCAGCAGATGAAGACACAAATGACTTAATAATGAGAAGATTTGTTTTTTAAAAAGTCCCATTTGAGCATTTAGAGATTCAATTCTTATTGTTTTGAATCAGCTTGCAATGTGGAGTAGCTTTATTAAAATACATGAAGAAAAATTAGTGGACCATTATAAAATATGATTAATAGAAAGCAGAAAGTGTTTCGCTTTAATTATTATAATAGTTTTTATTCTAATGACTGAGTGTTGTCTTCTCCCTGGTGAGTGCCGACTCACGTGGTCCATGAGCTCCCGCACCATGCCGTTCCACTGGCCTGTGCTCTCATCCAGCGCACCGTACTTCCCATCTTCTACTAATCGAACCTCATAGCGGAAGCCCAGGATGGAGGAGAGTTCCCTCAGCAGGTCGATACAGTAGCCCTCAAAGCGATCGTTCCCATATAGAGGCTTGTCTGACTTCTTAAACATCACATATGGCTCCTCCTGTACAGGGAAAACAAACTGCTGTAGGAGTGCAGAAGTCTGTGAGTTTTGTATTATATATTTTTCAGGTGCAGTTGAGGCTGTGAGTGTCTGCTGTTAGTGTTTTCATTCGGCCGTGTCTACCAGTATGGTGGATACACGCAGGGATTTGTTAGCCAGAGAATCAGTGATGTTGGACGTCTTGCTTTTGTGAGTCTCTGTCATATTTAAACCGCTGGGAGGATCCCATGTTCCAATCTGTTGAAACAATTCAGAGTCAAGTTTATATCCTCTTGTCTACAGATGGGAAATGAAACACTTCAAATCACCCCCCCACTTACATTTGGTACTTATGGTCATACTAAAAAGAAAGTACACCCTCTTTCAGTTCTAACTTTTAAAAAAAATAAAATAAAAAGGGACTGAGCTATTGCAAAACCTCAGTTCTTCTCTTTTTTAGCCACTCTGGTGTAGATCTGCAGCTGTGCTTGGGATATTGGCCTGTTGGATGACCCAATTTCAACCAAGCTTTAGCTGTTGGACAGATGGCCTCACATTTGACTCTAGAATAATTTGATACACAAGGGAACTCATGGTCGACTAAGTGACTGCAAAGTGCCCAGGTCCCGTGTCTGCAAAACAAGCCCAAATCATCACCCCTCTGCTACTGGACTCGACAGCTGGTGTGAGGTGTTTGTGCTGATATGCTGTGTTTGGTTTTCAACAAACATGGAGATCTACATTATGGCCAGACATCTCCACTTTTATCTGATCTGTCCGAAGGACGTCGCTCCAAAAATCTTGCAGTTTGTTCAGACGCAGCTTTGTAAACCTAAGCTGTGCTGCCATGTTAATTTTAGAAAGAGGAGACTTTCCCCTGAAATCCCTTTAAACCAAGCCATTTAGTCCGTTTAGTCTTTCTCTAATTGTAACGTCACGAACTTTAGGATTTAACATGATAACTGTGCTGTGTAGAGTCTGAGATGTAGCTCTTGGGTTTTTCTATTTTCTCTGAGCATTGCATCGTGCGATCTCTCTGTGTGGATTTGTTGGAACGTTCACTCCTGGGAAGACTGGCAACTGTTTTGAATGTTTTCCACTTGCAAATAATCTTTCTCATTCAAGAATGATAGACTCCAAATCATTTGGAAATGGCACAGATTGATGGGCAGCACCAACTGCTTCGTTAGGATTATTCCTAATGTCTTTTCTTCACGGCGAAAGCTCCAGAACAGCAAACAGCCAAAACTTCTTATTTTATAGAGGTGCTCACACTTACTGATGATCAATTAATCAAGTCCATTTGATTGTCAGCACTTGGCTGCTCCTTACCTTCTTAATCCCTGTGGAAGCAGTGACAATGTACTTAGTTTTTCACACACTACTTTTGCATTTTGGCTTAATTTTAAAAATAAATAATAGCACTGTGTAATATTGAATGTTTTGTAGATCATCTGATGTTGTATCATTTTAAGACTTTTAAGTTATTTTTTAACCATGTGTATTTTTTTTATAATGCGATTCCTCAGAATCGAAAGAGGGCTTACTTTATTTTTGCCATGACTTTAAGCACGAGCTACACCAACGAGTGACACACCTTTTCCAGCCCCTCCTCCTTCAGACTGATGACATCTAGGTCAAAGTCAGTTCTCAGTCCGTTGGTCTTGTTAAAAAGGACACGTCCTGTCAAACCATCCCAATGTGCCTAAAGATAGAAATACACAGCACGATGAACTAAAATCCTCAGCTCTGAGCGCAGTCATTCCATTAACCTTAAGACATTGCCTTTCTCAGCAATATCAATCCAACCCCTAACCATAAAAGTTTTTCTTTCCCAATTATGAATTCCATCTGGCTCTCCCCTTACTGTCTATCTCAACAACATAACAAGAAACAATAAAGCAGCGAGAACAGAAGCAGGTTTGACAGGTAAGAGTTCATTATGCATGTGGTTCATTGTGCTTGAAGTTTCACTTCAAAGCCATTGGAGGAACAGACGGGCATGGGGAGTGATAGCAGACACAGGAGGGGGAGGAAGCACCAGCTACTACAATGGCTCATTCTGAAAATTACCTGCAATGATACCATCCAGAGAATGAAAGAGCTTTGTAGAACAAAGCAAATGGCTGACCCTGACTACAGTTAAGGAGGCATGCAGAGCCTTTGATATAAACACGGGTGGAGATATGCACTGAGAAAGTGTGGTTGAAAGACAATGGCACAAACAACAAAAAATGTAGTTACTGGATAATTCTGCGGATTCATTTTTTTAAAATAAAGATTATTTAGACTTAATGATTAGATAATAAAACTTATTTAAGATGCTTATATGGTTTCTGTGATAAATGACCACAGCTTTCTGGACCAATAAAGGTTGATTGGAAAGCTGCACTGAAACTGTATCACATGCGTTAACTAAATAATTACAGAGATGCACACATAAAATGCTTGCAAACATGACTGCGCTAATCCATATAACACAATAAGAAAGGTACAATGTTCAGTAGATCCCACAGGTCAAAGGTCAAGCTGGAGTGCACACTGAAAACAGTGACCTCATACCTCTTTGATAAGGTTGATGAAACGCCCTCCAAAGCGCCACGGCTTGTGGCGATTACACTGCAGAGAGCTCACAGTGATCTGCTGCGACTGCTGCACTGCCACCGCCACCACATGCACGGCATCATACATCAGGGCTGCATCGGTCTGCAAACAGGAGGGTAATACTATTAGACATTTTATAAGACCACTTGATACTTCTGTCCACACAACCTTTCATCTCCCCATTAATTCACCTGTGCAGGGACATAAGAAACTGTGTGAAGTCTCAGATGACTTGCTTTAGTCATAAGTCACTACAACATGAATTAGGAGTAGAGCCAGCAGTAAATGCCCCACACAAATGGCACAGTGTCTCAGCTTGTTAGTAAAAATATCCAACCACTGTCTGAGGCAATCAGAAAGCTCTGCCAGGGAAAGTCTCTCAGTGGAAGGGCGCCACGTCAGTGTGAAGACTAATGGTTCCTGATGGGTGTGCCTGTTCCCCCAGAGAGAGGGAGCGCAAAACGGGCACCGGTGCAGACAGGACGACTCTCTCACTGGCACACTCAGTGTAACATGCTAAGTACAAAGGACAAAGGGTTGCACTGAAAAACACCTAAGACAGCTATGCATATAACCCTCATAATAAGTCATCAAAGGGCGTAAACGCTGGAGCTGAAATTTCTCACACACTGACAAGCTGTGATTTATCTCCACCGCTCCAGTTGGCACACATGAATTCTTTTCATGCCGTCAGTCCGCACAGTTTGACACACTCCACGCTCAGCTCATCGCAGATCCGCTTTCCACGGTCCCACACAGGCTGAAATACACTATGGTGATCTTATTTGACAAGTCGTGGATGACCAAACTGCGAGGAAGTGAGAGGAGTTACTCTGAGACCGCAAAGTATTTGCAGCTATAGAATCTTTGTGAATGTGCTTGCTGCCAGAGAAAATGAGCTGGCCTTCAGTGCAGCTCGACACGTAGCAGGAGGCTGCCGAGCTGCTGGTTCCCTATATTTGCTCTATAGGCGCTGAGAAGCATCCACTTCATACATGAGGGCAAGAAGCAGGAGAAAGCGCATGCCCTCTGTGCACTTTATACCAAGCCTTATAAATGGTGAGAGGTCAGGTAAAGGAATGCATCTTACTTCTAACAGCAAAGAAAAAAAAGAGAGAGAGAGTTCCCTGGTAGCAGAAATGGAATGAAAAATAGACAGAGTTGATGGAGTTCATGTGTGGTTGCAGTGAAGGGAAGATTGATGATTTTTTTCTTTCCCCCCTTTTCTCCTCTTCTTTTGGAGTTGATGACTGCTGATGTCAAAGGCAGCAGTAGATCAGAGAATGGGAGACCTATCTCTGCGCTCTTTCATCCCCAATGCTTTCCTGGAAAAGGGAACAGCTAGGGCCATATCTGCTCTCCCAGTGGCAGCAGTGTGCGTGTGCGTGTGTGTGTGTGTGTGTGTGTGTGTGTGGTGTTCGTGACAAATACTCACTAGGAAAAGACTCTGTCACTGCACTACTCTATTTCTTGAATAGCGAGGAGGAGTTTTAAACACAGTCAGTACTATTTTCTTTCCTTTGAACGGAAAGTTTGTCACGTCCAATCATTCGTTTGCTGGCCGACTAAGACTTGCTGTTGGACTGAATCAAGTTATTTTAGCAATTTATGTAAAAAAAAAAAAAAAAGAAGTTATATAAGTATTATTCACATTCAATCCCCGTCCACTGCACTGAATTTCAAAAGTATGTAACACATTCTGAATGCATTTATTCCATGGATAATATTCTTTGATTGATTTTAGTTTGGCTGTGGCATTGCAGAATTTATGAAATTCAAATTAAATCTCCGAGCCTGCTATTTCTTTTTTAAATACCTTTTCATTTAAATTTTGCCACTGACCTTTTAACTTTCCTCTAAACTACTTGAATTTTTCCCCCACTCCAAAATCAGTCAATATCACATTCCAACTCCTCCATTGACAAACTCTTTATTCTTTTGGGTCAAACTGCGGTGCACACTGTCTTTTCAGTTAATCGTCTTGGCTACAAAGATGTTCTGTGAAATACACTTCTGGGAATAACAGCCTTACATCTTGTTTTCTAAAATCTATCAAAATTCCCTATTTGGAAGTCTATTTTTAGTTCACTTTTCATAGCTTTGCATGTGAAGTGAAATTGGAGTGCTTAAGCACAAGCTTGATGTGTGACAGGAGAGTGATGATTCATTTTTAGAAAAGCTTAACAGATGAACTTGTGCCTTTACCTTCAAGAAATGCCAGATTTTGAGCTGCTTGTTTATTCCTAAGCTATTTGTAGCATAACGAGGAAGACTTTTCTATTAGAGCTTGGTAATAATGTGGTAATATTGAATTAAGGACACAAGAAGGTACTATAAGGAAACAGAATGTTATAACACTAAATTATGAAGTAATATCTAAATAATTACCAAATGACATCTTGCCTCAACAATGGTTATATCTAAGTAACATTGGATTTAACTATATTTAACTGTGCAATAAGGGCCAGAAAGTAGGCTTAATAATAATCAATAAAATTCAATTTAATTAAACTTTATTTAAATAGCACCAAACACAACAGCAATTACCTCAAGGTGCTTTATATTGTAAGGCAAAGATCCTACAATTATACAAAGAACACTTCAACAATTAAACTTTGCCGAAGCACTTGACGACAATAGGAAGAAGAAAAAAAGGCTCATTTAACAGGAAGAAACCTCTGGCAGAAGCAGCCATCTGCCATGACCGGTTGGGGGTGACGGAAGGAAGGAAAACAGGCCTGGAAGAGAGCCAGAGATTAATAGTAACTAATGATTAAATGCAGAGTGGTGTGTAAGCACACAGTGATTACAAAAGGTGAGTGAAGAAGAAACACTCAATGCATCATGGGAAGGCCCTCAGCAGCCTAGACCTATCGCAGCACATCAGGTTACGACCACTTGAAAGTCAGTATATTTAAAAACAAGCCAACAAACAAACACACAAGAAACCCCCAGCTAGACATATATAACCACAATAGCCACTGTCGATACAAGCTATTACACTACTTGGTTATTAGTACTTTGTAACTAAGTGGTAATAACACATTATTTCATTATTATTACCTTCTGTCCATCTGATTACCAAGCTGTCATAGAAAGGGCTACCCATAAAGATTTTATTCTCGTCCAAATGATTTATTTCCTTTTAAAAAAAAATATGGAGAGTTTCTTAAGCACAAATACATAAATATGCACTGGAGACAAGCAGGGTATCTTCCTCAGTGGCAAATATTTTCTAAGCTTTGAAATATGAAAGGTTTTAAACCTGCATAAACAGTAAAAGACTCTTTGCTGACTTACGGGGCAGCTGAAATGAGCTGTGAAATTGTGCCCCATTTCCAGTTGATATCATAAACCTTTAGTAAACAGTTGCATTTTATACCTCCTGCTGATACAGAGCAGCAGTGTCAGTCAATGCTGCGACGAGGGGGGTGAGACTGAACCAAAAGAGTACAGTTGCTCCGTTTTGCTGTTTTACTGAGCTGAAACTCTCCATAAAGCTCCGCACAGCCGAGCGGAGTCGCACATTCACATGATAATTATTATGACTGACCTCTGAATTTACACAGGGTTTGTGATTGTTATTTGTGATGTTATTATGTCTGCTTTACAAGTAAATGTGATAATAGAGTGGCAAGGAAGACATGTTACGGTGAAATCCATGTAGTATGAGTACAATTGACAAACAGCAGCTAAGATAGTAGAATAAATGCCAGACTACTTTATGATGAGCTGTCTGTACACATCCATGGCAAGGTATTTATTTGTGGTCACAGAAGACAGGTCGGTGGTGCTCCGTTTGCACTTTTGACTTCTCCATCCTCCCTTTATTTGAGCCACTTTATTAGGTAGATTTTTTCTAGTACCAGTTGGATCCCCTTTGCTTACAGAACTCCCTCAATTCTTTGTGGCAACAGAATGCTTGAAACAGTCAGTGCCATGATAGCATCACACAGTTGCTGCAGATTTGTCCCCTGCACACCCGTGTTGTGAATCTCTTGTTCTTCTCCCCTGTTGGATTTAGGTCTGGTGACTGTGGAGGCTATTTGAGTACAGTGAAGTCATTGTCATGTTCGAGAAACCAGTTTGAGATGATTAGAGTTTTGTGCCATGGTACATTATCCTGCTGCAGGCAGCCATCAACATATAGATACACTGTGGTTATAAAGGGGTGGACACAGTAAGCAACAACACTCATGTAGGCTGTGGTGTTTAAACAGTGCTCAGTTGGCCTGAGCCAAGGAAATAGTCAACACACTATTACACCACCTCCAGCAGCCTGAAGTGTTGATTCAAGATGGATTGATGCTTTCATGTTGTTTAGACCAAATTCTGACCCTACTATCCGAATGCTGCAGCAGAAACCTTTCCCATGTTATCTAGTTTAGTTTAAAGCTCCTAAACGACCAGAGTGGCACCTAAGTGTGATCTTCTGCTGCTGTAGCCCATTAATGCTTCAGTGCTTCAACTCTTCTGCATATCTTGGTTGTAATGAGTGGTTATTTAAGTTGCTGTTGCCTTCAAGCAGTGAGAACTGCTGCTTCCAGGATATCTTCTATTTTTTAGACCATTCTCTGTTAACCCTGGAGATAGTTGTGTGGGAAAAAATCCACTAGATCAGTAGTTCTGCAGATACTCAGATAAGCCCATCTGGCACCATCAACTATGTTCAAAGTCACTTTAATCGCCCCCTCCTCTTTTTTAATTTAGCTTGGACTTTAACAGGTCATCTTGACCATGTCTACAATCCTCAGTGTATTTAGTTGCTGCCAGATGATTGGCTAATTAGGTATTTGCACTAATGTGCAATTGAATAGGTGTACCTAATGAAGTGGTCCCTGAATGTATGGGTAGCATTCTTAAAATCATTTGTGGAGATATTTCCCACATCTCTTAACTTTTGATCTCTGTGATATATCAGATATTTTCTGGCTCAAATGATTTATAAGTCAAAGATCTTTTTCTGACTCTGAAACAGAACTATTCCTGAAAATCCCTTTATGATGGAAGCAAAACGAGGCTGGCATCAAGTGGAAGCAAAGATCAAGGAGGAAAAAATATGAAATGATGGCTCATAGTTCTGGCAGATTGCATTCAATTTAAAAACAATCCAAGAGCGATCTTGATATTTATTACAGAGCCAAGCACAGGTCCTGTGGGGTGTTTTAAGTGCTTTAAGTGGAACCAATCTCAAACCCCTGGGACACTCAGATACAGCAGAGAAAGGGTTTCAAAGAAGATGCCCAAAACCTTTGTTTCCTTGTCCTTCTCTTTTCTCTCCCCACTCCTCTCTCTCTCTCGCTCTCTTTCACTCAAACACCCACATAACCATCTGAAATCAAACACTGCTCATTACCATCACTAAATGTACCAGTCCAGAAACAATTGTCTTTCAATTTACAACTTGCATTTTACCTCTGCACAGTACATCTTCCTTTCCAGTCCTTTATATCTTAGTTCATCTCTGCATATCCCCCCTCTCATAAACTTGATACGTGAGTAACATGCAAATATATTAAGATGCATGCGAGAACCAATTAGTGAGACGTGCGGACACCGAATACACACACATGAAGGAGATCGCTCTCAGACAGTGACCAACCTCAATGTGTAAGCTTCCTACAGGCAAGCCTGGTTTGCCGTAGTTTCATGCAGTTTCCTCATTTCAATCAGGTGGACTGCAAACTCCGCCGAGCAAGCTGCTGAGTGCATGTCTGTCTCTGTGTGTGTGTTTATACAAATATATTCATTTTCGCTGCATCAGTATTCACACCGGCTCTCCACCTGTGCATAATGCCATAATTCCTCTGATAATGTAGCGCCATGAAAAACGACATCTCTCTTTCTCTTCTCACCTCAGCTATCAGCTATCCTCTTTACAGCATTCCCATAAACAAAACACACATAAACACACACACACACACACACACGCTCACAACCACCACGGCTGCTTATGGACAGTGAAACTCCACTATTTATATATATATATATCATATACATCTGATTAGGCTTAATGAGATTTGCAATGACCTGTTTTTTATCATGCATCACTGCACTGCAGATGCCAGGTACAGATCAACAACACATACGCACACAACATGTAAAAATATGCACCCCAACAAACACACATCCCCACAGCATTGCCGTCAGCATCAGAGTCACAATGTCAGCAGGAGAGAGGGAAGCTCTTTGTTTTCTTGGAGCTGAAGTCACTCTGCCCTCGGATCACACGCGGACCCATGGGGTTTGATGATTTGATAGAAGAAGGAGGTAATTATTCATTTCTTTCATTTTTTTATATGTATTTGTGCTGCTTGACTGCACCGTCTGTGGAAGCATTAGAGTCTCAGATTCTGCTGTCAGATAAATGGCGGCATTTCTAAACTTTTTAACAATTACGTCTCTACATCGTCTCTTGATTTTTCTTTTGTTATTAAAAAAAATCCCCAGAATGGTTTATAATTTAAACTTCAATCAGGGCGTGCGATCTCACTCACAGGCCCGCTCACTGAGATATCGCATTTATTTTTAATCTGCCGAGATTTAAATTAAGTATGGACACTGATGGGAAATGTCTGTACATAATTGTTCGTTGAATTCCAACCAGTGTGGAAAACAAAAGCGAGCTGCCTGCTCAGACAAATTTGAGCTCACTGACAATGGCTGAGCATCTCTGTCACTTCCAGCTCCATTACTTAGAATAACAATTTAGAAAAATATACTTAATTGCTCGATGTTTAATTACTTGATGAGACTCAGAAGATCAATACCACTTTCCACCGTTTGTTGATTGAAACACTGGAGCAAGCGCTTTTCCTTTTTGAAAACAAGACACAAAAGGAGACTCCTCTAGGCATGTTAACTCAGAACCACACAGTTAAACTCAGTAGCCACAATCTTTCAACATGTTCACGCTTAGTGGCTTAAACATACAAAGCGCTTTTTTAAGGTACACTTTGTACTGGATTGATCCCTCTTGTGCCTTCAGAGGAGATTAATTCTTCATGGCATAAATTCAGCAAGGTGCTACTAAGAAATCTTGTCCATATTGATATGACAGCATCACAGAGTTGTTGCAGATTTGTCAGCTGCACATCCATGAATTGAATTGTGGTTCCACCACAACCTAAAGGTGCCCTATTGGATTTAAATCTGGTGACTGTGGAGGCCATTTGAGTACAGTGAACTCACTGCCACAGTTTGAGATGATCCGAGCTTTGTGACATGCCGTTTTATCCTTCTGGTAGCGGTCATCTGAAGATGGGTACACTGTGGTCGTAAAGGGATGCACGTGGTCAGCAACAACACCCAGGTAGGCTGTGGCATTTAACCACTGTTCAGTTGGTATTAAAGGGCCCAAACTCTGCCAAGAAAATACCCCCCACCACCAGCAGCAGCAGACTGAAGCACTGAGGCAAGGCAGAATGGATCCATGCTTTCATGTTTGCCCAGAGAACTGGCACTTACTGGATTTTTTTCTTTTTCAGACTATTCTATCATTCCTAGAAATGGTTGTATGAGAAAATCCCAGTAGGTCATCAGTTTTTAAAATAGTCAGACCAGCCCGTCTGGCACCAACACCTGTGATGCATTCAGCTAGCAGATAGAAGAGGTAATAAAAACTGTGGTTTTGCACAAAAATAACCAACTGGGCATATTTTGACGAGCTGGTATGAAGATAATGGTACCTTGGGGTGGAGACGGGCTAACTAGATCCCCCTGTTAAAGCTAAAGTTTCATATTAGAAACTTTTTTGTTTTTGCAAATTCTTTTTCTGTGTTCTTGCACAAAAGCAGAGACACATTAGCCAGATTTTGGAGTTAAAATAATGCAAATGTATTCCAACAAGTGACAAATAACAGATGATTCCAACATTTCCAAGAAGAAAACAGTTTACAGATGTTTCTGATGCCAAAGAAAATCTGTCTACATTGTCATGTTTTTGCTAGTTTTAGTACAATGACAAATAAATTGCAATATAGCATGTGCTGCAGTTCTGCTCTCATTCATCATGCGCTACCATTAGGTAGACGCCTGATATTAATTTAATATTATAACACTAAACATGCAGCCAGACTTGATGGGAGTATTTTCAGCAATAAGAATAACAAGGAATCCCAGAGCAGATGGTATGGGTCCCACAGAGCCCAGATTTCAGCATCTTTGAGTCAGCGTGAGACTGCATGAAGTGAGGAGAAAAGACACTAATGCTGCCTAAATCCACAAGAAACTGTGGTAAGTTGCTATTAACAACCTAAATGCCAAGTTCAGTGAGAAATTCTCAGCAAGTGTACTCGAGAAAGGTGATCCTGTGAAACAGTGGCCACTAAAATACTAAGTGTTTAGTATTTTTGAATATGAAAAAATCCCAGTAGCATTTGAAACCATCTTTCCAAAAGTTGGTGCCAAAAACTTTTGCACTGTGCTGTATTTCTTGCAGTGGCGTCTTACATGAGACCCTGGGTGATGAAAGTCACTGCACTGAGAATTGTGCAAATGTTCGGCTCTTGAAAGAAAAAGACTAGAGTGGAAAAAACACAGAAATGTGACATATGTGATTTATGGGGCATATTATGGCTTTTCTGGGTTCTCTAGCAGAGAGGGAAGAGCAGGCATTCACATCATTTTGGGGAGGAAAAAAAACCCTTGGGTGACTGCGACTCAGTGTACTGCCGTCTCTCTCTCCGTCCGTAACTTTTCCACTCCGTGTGTCTTCCTCGCTTTCTGCCTGCCTGTGCTCTGCCCCGATCCCTCCCCCCTTCAGCCTGGCTCTTCCTCCCTTTCATCCCCTTTGTCGTCCCTCTGCCTTCCCCAGTTGCTCTCTTAAGTATTTCACAGAGCCGCGTGTGAGTATTGCTCAGAGTATGAATGTATGAGGGCTTTGCCAGTGCCGTCACTGCTATTTTTTTCCCCCTTTTTCTTTTGTGCATTAGAGGTTTAATCCCTTTCTCACATTGCATTTCCACATGCTGAAGCAACAGAGCAGCAGCCGTGTGGAATTTTTTCTTTTTTTTTAAATGAGGTTTTTGTCACAGGGAAGTAAAACTCGCTTCTTCCAACAAGGACCCCTGGGTAACTGATTCATTGATGGTGGCTGGATTTATGTGAAAGCACATTCATGGTTTTATTGTAGATTTAAGCACACTTTAAAGGGGAATAAAGGACTACACTGCAGAGGTTTTTGGTTTGAAAGAGAGGGTCCACTGGGAATCATGAGAATGCGAACAGAACTCTGCTTGATGTCTATATATATTGATTTAGTACTGATGTAGAATTATTAAGGTGCCCTTATCATACATTGACAGATGCTTTAATGTTGACAAAACCTCCATTTTGACCTTACATAGTGCTTTTATTAATGTCTAAGTGATCTTTTTGCTTCAAAGACTTCTTTTATTGCTAACCTCCGCTCATGCTATTTTCTTGTTTAACCCTTTAATGCTGATGAATTGTAATCTCAAGGCAGAAGGGGAGAGAGCAAGAGGTTTATATCCCAGTCAGATTTTGTAAACAGTTGGTTTACACAGCTAAATTGGTGAAGCAGTTCAAATATGCCCAGGCAGCGCGTGCCAACTATCTAGTCCATCTTCTGTTTGCTCCAAACAAACTACTGGTGTTGCTGCCAGAATGCTAGGGTTTACCTACGAAGATTTGTTTTACTCCCCCCCCCATTTTTAAAAATCCAGCACATAACAAGACCAAGAAGCTAAATTGGAAATGACTGTAGCAGAAAATGTCTGACAGTCCCGTCCAAAAAAATGTTCACTCAAAACCACAACGCGACGAACCAGCCAAGTGACACACTGCCCGCCATCTCTGGAGCCAAGATACGAGCATGGTTAAAAATATCACAGCTTGCGACATGCACGAAATATCAAATATGATGCCGTGCCTGACTACTTTATCAAGTCTGACAAAAAGAGGCCGTGATTGCTCAGAGCAGTGGTGTCCCACCAGACCCTTCAGGCAACAGCATGCTTCTGGCAGCACGGTCCATTTCAGAGTCCGCCTTAATTAACACCATGCAGCCTAACCCTCACCTGATTAAGTGCCTGTTTAATATGATGGCCTTTTCTCGTATTTAATCAGCATCCAGCCAGGTTTTGCTAAAGAGGCTAGTAGGTGCCTGTTCTGAAGATTTTTATCTCCCTCAGTTCATGTCAAATGCCTTCCAAAATTTCCACAGTGACAAAGCTTTTACTATTCAACCTCGCGGAAAGAAGAAAAAACATGTTTTATGATTAAATGAGGGGGTCATTTAAAGCTACGCTTCAGCTATGACAGAATGCTAGATCTAAACGGCAGTGTGGTGAAGGAGGAGAGGGGGGTTGTTAAAGGACTGAACAGTCCTTCTTAATTCCCTACCATCTGTTGGACTCGCATGCCCAGAGAGGAGAGAAGAGTGAAAATGGAGGATGTAGGAGTCCACACTTGATCCACTGTCTAAACAACACAGGCAGTGTTAATTACATCTGGGTTAATGCTAACAGTGGCCATTTTACTGTTAGGGGGTCTCTCCCCAGGTTACCAGAGTAGCAAGATGGTATCAATTAAAAAACAAAACAAAACAACAACAACAAGAAACTCTGTTGTTTATGCGATGCAGGTTTTTTGTGTATGAACTGCAATAACTGGTTTGCAGAATGACATGAAATACTTCTTGGTTTTCATGGGTGCATACGAGAGACACATCTTTATCAAAAGTTTTCACGCGCATTATATTTACACAAGAATTTTAACCATCTGGAAAAACATTAAAAGTTGTCCAATTATGCACATTGGAAATTAGAAACTAAATTGGTATTTGGAAATGTAGTAAAGTAGAAGTAAACAGCACAAGATCCAAGATATGTTCATATTTAATGAAAGAAAAAACCTGAGCCCTTTTCAGATTCTTACCCTGCACTTGCCAGAATGCTGTGGGCTATTTTTCTCGCAATGGTTTGCGTCACTGCAAATCAATACGAAATCTGAGTGATCAGCTTTATCCTGAGGGGGTCGTTGAATGTTCTGATTAGAATGAAAATGATCTGAATCATATTCTTTGTTAGTAGTCAACCAAATAAACAGCTATGTGTCAGAATTTGGACTGACTCGGAAAATCATTGCTGACGCTACAGTGACCTGTGGTCGATGTTTTTTCTTTCGTTTTTTTCTTTAATATCTCATTTGTATGCATCTGTGTATGTTTGTGTGTTTATGTGTCTGAAAGCTCTTACTTATAGAAGATTACTGGATTTCTCTCTTATTTTTTAGGATATTTATTTTAGCTTAATAGTAAGAAATGGCAGTTTATACATTTTTGTAAAAGAATTATGTATATATGTATATTGAGCATCCATGTGATTGTGAGTGTAGGTGGGAGGGATGGCTTCTTGAAAGATGATAGCTTGCCAAGTGATCCCAAGGCCACCCAATATTCCTGAGCTTAAGTGCAACCATAATACACAGCTTCTTCTGCTTGCACTGGCCTCCAGGGGCTATTTGGATGATAGGGATCTGATGATGGTTGCAGTCTCTGATTGCAAATTCCCTTATTGTCCTATACATAACACCAGCGGGGGTGTGCTTACATTACTGCAGAGGAATCTCTGCCTTGCATGTGTAGTGTGGTCTGCGTTTAATCTTTACGCATTTATATAAAGGTAAAAACGTGTCCGTACTGTGCTTCATTTGATTTGCTTTATTAACACAAAAGGTAAACACAACAAGCAAACAAGACAGTGAAGTGAAATGTGTTTGAGAAAGTAAAACCAAAGGAAAGCAGGATAATAAATCTGCCTTTTAATTCCCCCCTCTCTCCCTGGCTGTTCTCACTCACAAAAGGCTTCTATGGACCAAGGGAGCACTGGTGCTAATAATGTTGATACTGTGCCAAGCCCAGCTGGTGGTGCCCGGCACAGGGCATCGAGTGTCTGCTCTCCACAGTCGCTGTCTTTAAAAGGCTCTCTCCTCTGCCAACCGGGATCAGAGGAGGGGGGGGGATCACATTGCTCTAATGGACGCAACCAACCTGCGAACCTATGTGGCGTTTGTTCTGCTGGCTCTGTCTGTACAGTATCAAATACAATAACTAAGCGCCTTGTGATTCCGCGCAAAGAAAAGCGGTTTGTCGATATAAAGCAGACCAGGTTGTAATGATGACTGATTAGAAAATGACTGATACTGGAGGAGGTTTGAGAAAATCTATAAATGCTGTTATCAGAGATGGTAAGAAGGAGATATTTTACATTTCAAAATAATATGTATCAGCTGAACTCTGTACAAAACAGAATTATAAAAAAAATCCCACTAAATAATAAATGATGAATATTTATGATACTGCTGAACTTTCAGCTGTGGGGTAGAAGTCAGTTTGAACAAATAAAAGGATTCCCTCAAATGCTCAGTTTAATTTCTAGCAAGTTTTTTTTTCCGTGTGACTCATATCAAGCAAAATTACAGTATGCATTCAATAGTATTCTCACTGGGGAGCACCACATTTGGCTCAACACCCACGCCGAGGACCTTCATTTGGCTGGAATATTGTATGAATGAAGCTCACTGGGAGAGGGATTCGTGTGTCAATATTGTCTTCCTATTGTCAGTTTCCAGGCAGTCATGCTCTGTATCAAACCCAGTAGTGATGCCAAATCTGAGCCAAGTCCTCCCCTCTTGGAACAGGCAACTGAATCCTCCTGTAGGTGTTTCGAACATACATGCTGTGCGCCACAAACACACATTTAAATGTAAACATCCATGGTAAACCCATTGTTAATGGCATGCAGCAGCCACCTAGCAAGCTTTTTCATTCTGCTCTCGCTGTGTGGGTGTCTCCCACTTTACTCCCAGCAGTGCTCGTTAATGCAGCTAGGTATCTGTTCTCATCTCTCTCCCTGCTGCTCTTTACCCCCTGTGCACCATTTCTGGGCAAAACTGCTTCCTCCTCTTTCTCTTCCTAATTCATTTTCTGCTCCCATTATCCCTAATTTGAACCCAAACAGAAATGAAGTATACTTATCACAAATTATTTTAAAAGGCACAATCTGTGACACACACAAACACTGCATTTAAATCCGCTGATAGAATTTGAGTCGTTGTTGATCTGGTAGTTACTGGTGGTAATGACGAGATCATTCCAATAATACGCATGCAATTATTTCGTTTAAACGCGTTAACCACCGGAGAAA
Organism: Neolamprologus brichardi; assembly: GCF_056152115.1. Taxonomy (NCBI): domain Eukaryota; kingdom Metazoa; phylum Chordata; class Actinopteri; order Cichliformes; family Cichlidae; genus Neolamprologus; species Neolamprologus brichardi. The sequence goes on from NC_142118.1 coordinate 13,047,372, forward strand.
GCAAACACGTCTCGACTGGAACTGGGGCACAGAGGATTCATCGTGTCATGCGGCATTAAGAGAGAAGTCTAATGAAGAAAACGATTAAATGTTGCATTTCGCATTGTTTAAATGCATGCGTGCTCCAGATTTGCTTTTCAGAATAGCATCCAGAGGCACGTGTTACAAAAACAACTGGTGTGTGCACTTGGCAGCGCCGCGTTTCACAAGTCAATTTTACTCACTAGTACATGTGCGAGTGCTAAAGGGCTCTCGCGTGCTCAGGCACGACGTGCGAGCCGTTTGTTTAGCCTAATGAAATGTGTTAAAATTAGGATGCAGGAGATCATCTCATATTGCAAATCACAGCTTGCAAGTTGCAAATCTGGCAAATGGGACCCGGTATATGCATGTAACATTTTCTGTTAGGCGTGTAATTTTTATCCCACGGGGGAACACCAGGCTGCCACTAACAATTACACATCAAAGCAGTAATGCAATGCAATTACACTGAATAGCTAAAAATGATCACCATATACACTGTTAAATATGAACAGCTTCAGGATTTCCAAAGATTTAGCACTTTCTTGTGTACTATATGAAAAAGACCTAAAAGGGAGCTATCCAACCACTCTGTGCATATTAATTACAAATCTAACTTTAACTATTTTATCCTTATTATTATTATAATGATTACAGTGGCCTTTGTTGAGGAGCATTTCTGTGTAGTGTTTGTTGTTTTCAATTAATTTCACCCATGTGTCTTATTTTTGTCCCATGTGATCGAAAGGAGCAGCAACACCCATGTCATAGCCAACATATTATCCAAACAACTGCTCTCTACTAATAAGAGAGTGATAATTATGAGCTATTACACCAGAATTTTCAATTGTTTTGATGACACTGGAGAACATCCAGCTCTCTGTGGTGGTAATTATAGCTCAATGAAATGCAGACATAAATGAAATGGTGGAGATGCAGAAAATATCCAGGCCTAAAACCTCAGCGAGGCGTACAACTGGGAAGCTCTTTTTTTTCCCTCTCTTCCTTCTCCTTAGTTAAATCCTGGTATATACTTAGCTCAGCGATCGGGGATTTAAAATAATTCAAATTAAAACAAAGCATTAAAAGCAAATATCTCATTAGCTGAAGGCAATAATTAGAAACAGATGGGACAAAATAATAATCAGATTAGACACGAGATATCTAATAAATCTGCTGGGTGCATTTCTCAGTACACGGGCTGCGGGTCTTTAGTTGCTGTAAATTCACCTCACAACGCAGGGTTAAAACAACTTGAGCTTCACGTTACTCGGGGGATATTGTCAAAGAGTCGACACAAACAAGCAAGATCAACAGCGCACGCACACACGCACGCAAAAATAACTGGACTAATTAGCCCTGCTACTTTGATTATGTGTCCTTCCATGTCAGAGATACCTCTGCCAAACAGGGTTAGGAGGCAGGGGCTCAGTGTGTCTGCGGCTTCGAGCTTGCCTAGTCTGAGGAAGGGCTTCTCATTATGCTTCCTTTCCTCAGACACTTGGCCTCACCCAAAGCACCAAGTGTCTGTGTGATTATTCACTACCCTGCAACACCGGGCTAGTGGCGTAAGCAAACATCAGATGCACCTCTCAATATTTGTAACACCCTCTCCCCCATCTTTCCTGTCCAATCTTCTCTCGTCCCTCCTCCTCATCAAACACCCCCACCACCACCACCACTTTTTGCCGCAACCCATTTCACCTCACCCCTCCCCTTCCCTACCTCCTCTCATCTCAGTCAATCACAAGGTGACACAGATGGCGTTGTCCTGGTAACCATCTCTACACAACTGTTGCCTGGTCACCGAGCACAAACAAGCCCAGAGCCCAGCAAGGCTTCTGTACTGCACAGAAAAGGAACACGGCACCAGAGAGGAGAAATAAAAGGCTAGAGGCAAGGTCGGGGGTGGAAGGTCACACGCTGGCCGCTGCAGCACTCTACCGCTTTATTTAATGACACCCTTATAGGTGTCACCTTTAACCCGAGGCGGTATAGCTGAAGTATCGGGAAAATCTATGGAATGACTAAAAAAAAAAGAAAAAAAAGAATTGTATTTGCGTTACGGAAAAGCAGATTGTTATTTAAAACGCGTTCATATTCCGTCTAAGTACAGAATCATTTTATATGAGCAGCAAATCCGTTTCTCCATTATGTATTTAATATAACATCAAAATGGCAGTGTTTGTACATTCAGCCTGCGCTCTCTGCATTCGCTCATTACAAAGACCTGTCTTAAGGTGAAACGAAAATACCCAAGACTAGCATGCACTCCGTCAAGCGTGCTATTGGATGCATTATTTATTATTCAGCCCAGTGATTCTAATCCAATGAGATATGTCAATACATAGGATAGAATCTGACAAAATGATTCATGCAATGCTAATTAATCACTTCAGCCATCTCCACTGAAATCAATTAATTTCCATTGATTTAAAAAAAAACAAAAAAATCAAGTGCATCATGCCGATGCTTGAGGGAAATAGAATATTACATTTCTGTTTTAAAGCCGTGCATGCTGAATATTTCTGACATAACTTAGGCTGTAATATATGTAGATACATTTAAAAAACACACACATTTAAATTCATCACAAACAGTGTGTGTTCATTTTTGGTCATGTGTGTAAGGCTGTGATTGATACGAATAGACACCATGCACTGTGGCTAATTCAAGGCTTGTCTTTAAGTCTCTAATGAAAAGATTCTTCTTTCATTGCACAGATTTTGGAAACCAGATCTTAAATCTGGCAAGAACAAAGAGAGGCAGGCTAAAAGAAGGAAAAAAAGGTGTTTGTCTCAAAGGAAGGTGTTGTGAGGGAGGTGGAGTAAATTGACTGTTTACAACAACAGACCCAGAAAGGGACCTTGAACGTCCATGACGAGGTCCATTCCCGTTTTCACTTTCAAATCACCTTATCCCATGCTTTTTTGGATGCCATCCTAAAAAACCAGGGCCATAATTTCCATCCAATTTGCTCCCTCTCTCTGCATGAACACTGACAGATTGTCATATTTTGGCCACGCTCCCAGAGGAGAGTTGTGAGAGGCAGGAGGGCAGATAAACGGCTATTACCATTCACACCAGCTCATTACGGAGCATTTAGACCCAGGAGCACCAACTCAAAAGCTCCATGCGGTACCCACCCCAGGAGCCCCTCACAATTGAGTTTGTGATTGACAACTGGTACACAGTTACAGTTCTTTTTCTCCACAGCTACGCTCTATTTCAAAACATTTTGTTTCATCAATCAAAAAAAAAAAAACAACAAAAAAAACAAAAACAGAAAACTTTATGCATGGCATCCAAATTATTTGGGCAGTTTTTATTTTTATGTGGACAGTAGTGATACGTCTTAGATAAAAAGGTTTGGGCCTACCGTCATGAATCCATCCAGCAGGCCCGAGTCTGGCTTGGGTGGGGCTTGTAATCTCTCCATTGACCACTTCTCGATGATCGACGACACCTGAGAGTTTTCTGTGTTGAGTATGCGGAAACCGGTCATGTTGACTCCACTGTAGCGATATGGTTCCATGTCAAGGGCGAAAAGGTCCTAGAGGCGCAAAGATCAAAATGTAACTGCGTTTGATCTAAAAAAAAAAATCTGGATTTTCTCATCTTCCCTCCTCCACTGCTATACATCGCTCATTTTCATAATTACAAGTCGACGTTTGAGCGGCAGCCACTGCCAAATGAGGGAGCGCAAAAGGGTGCAGTTGAAGGGATTTCAGGAGCTATTTCATCTTATGCTGAGACAGTAGCCTTGATAAAGGCAAGCCTTTCAAGGTTACCGGCATGCTTTTGGTGGACTGCCATCTATCATGTGGACGGAAAAGGACGACCCAATTGTCCCGCATGCAGCATGTCTGGCATCTCACCAGGCAGATGTCTCTGGGATGCAACAACACAGTTGACAGAGAAACAGCGGGCGATGGACGCAGAATGGGGCTGCCGTGGTCAATGTTTGCTGTCCTATTCTGAGAGCAGCATGAATGGCTTGGTACCAGTGTGCAGCATCTCGGGCCAGCACACTGGCTTCCAATTCTGCCAAACACTGACTGATGTTAAAGTAGGCATGCTTCCATCCCGGCAAGAAACAGCATGCCACCGAAAGAGGCCTATAATCACCATTCTCTTCCCTTTCCCAATGACATACCTACTGTCACTCACTCCCCTTTCATCTAGGCAGGTTCTTACTGTATGTGGATTCACTAGGGATAGTTACATGTCCTCTGCAATGGTAAATGTCTTTTCAGGTCAGTTTTCTCTAACCTTTTCCTCACCCTTTCCAACTGTGTTCCAAACAACACAGCGGGCTATTTGTTTGTTAGAGCTATAATGGACCAAATGGGTGACAGTCTCATCTGCTCAGGGCTATTATCTAGGCTCTCAGTCTTCTGTTCTCTGGGCTCAGTGAAGATGTGCTGCTTTTCATCTGGAGTGTGAGAAGCAATCTTTGTAGCGGCTAGATCAAAGAAATTTAGCGAACTTCAATCGCTGCTGGAGTGAGAATAAAATACCTCCAACTGCTTTTGTTTCCTAAACTCTGGGTAGTGGTCAGCCAGGTGAGGTGAGAAGGTTGTTCAGAATTTAGAAAAGAAATTAAAGTTAAACTTTCTCAACATACGCAGTGGAATGCAAAGGGTATATTTATAATAGACTGCATAACAATGACTCAGCCTTTCAAGGGCATCGGTTTCTGTGATCACAAAGTCAACTTGCACTTCGGGTTCAAAACGCCTCACATAAAATGAAAATAATGGGATGTTTTTCTTTGACTAGTTCTCGGTTAGCGGTATTAAATTGTATTCTCAGAAATGAAAAAGTGACAGGTAATTTTTCATTGCAACAAGGAAAAAAAAAAAACAGATTAATGTTTGCACTACAATAGGCTCAGAAGAAGAAATATCTCCAAACAGCACGTTATCAAGTGGACGGGGCTGTGCAAGAAGAAAAAAAGTAACAAAACACAGTCTATCATCACATCTTGTCAACAACAAAAAAGTCCCAGGGTACTCACCAAGGTTGTAAATATATAATGATAGTACTCCGTCATCATACCCATTGCCAGGGCCTACAGGGAGAAATAAAAAGCAAGCAGTAACTAAAAGTCAATTACAAATAGCTTAATGAATTGCGGTATTAGAATTACTAATTGACCTGTTATTTAATACATATTGCCACCCTGACACCTGTCAGAAAGGCACCTGAGACTGGAAAAAAATGTGAAAGCGGGGGCCTGCCAAGGCATTTTTAATTGTCTTGATGACTGATGAACAGACATTTTCGGTTATTATTACACTCAGAGCCGAGACGGTATCATGACACTGACAGTAATTTTGCTTGAAAAAAATCAGTCTATGCGTCCACATTGCTCATGTTTCTCCCAATACGCCGTACATTATACCCTAAGTCCATGTGGGCTCGGCACTGCATTGTGCATGCAACAATAAATAACAAACAAAATATGCGCCACAATAAAGAATCATTAGTTTTGACACACAGCTATAGAGAGAACTCCAACTGTGCAATATGCTTGTGAGAAGACTTGAGCTCAACAACAACCCCCACGGTTCTCATTAATAATGCGCCTCTGCTAAATGAATTGAACATGCCTGTGAGCAGAATTAGACTTTATAATTTAAAAGAAAAAAAAATATGTACAATGGAAAGCATCCATTATGACGGGCCACGAGTAGATATCTAACACACAAGGATTAAAGATGTACAGATCTGCAGCAGTTCTTAAAGAGAGAAAGGATAAGATAGGGACTTATGTTGATTATTTTAGCACATATATATGTGTATATATATATATATGAGTCTGGATACTCAGTAGCATGTGAAAATTTCTTTAAGGGGAAATTATGTAAATTTTATACAGTAGCTAACTTACTTTTAACTAAATTCAGGAAACAGTGTGATAAAATTACTTATGCTGTTCACAAATGCTGCAGACATCCGTGAGTCTAAGAGAGTATCAGGGCTCATTAAGGTGAGTTGATACCTGTTTCAGGATCCAGGCAGCCATCTCATGTCCACAATCAAATATGACATGGAACTCCTTTGCCTTCTTCATCTCCTTCAGAAGTGGCTTGGCGTCCTTGGTCTCTGTGGGCAGCTGTCGGATCTTCAAACGAATGTTATATCGTGAAGGTGCCTTGATCAGCTCCTGCAGTCGAATGAGGCCTGCAGACAAAGAAGATACATGTATAGTGTGAAAGGACCATTTTAAAGATGCGGCAATATGGTGTGTTTGATGTGCCACCATTTTGAAGTATCTCTGATTCTAAGGAGGCCACGAAGACCAATTGGAGTCATGTATTCTCAGCAGAAAAAATATGCTCATATGCATGTCTTCCTAATCCGCAGTCTATTGATCCTCCTACTCATGCTTGGCAAGCAAACAGACAGCTACAGACTTATCAAGAGAATGTTACACCAAGCCAGCACATTGCACTCTTTCATAACAAAAACCACAATACAGAGAGCGCCTCATTTTGCAACCTCCTACAGAAAGTCCCATCCTGAAAGAAGCTTCCCAAATGGTGATTTGCTCTTGTCTTCCATGATACCATAGAATAGCACGGAATAGGTTCAATTTTTATCCAGATGGAAAGCCGTGGTCAATCCTGCCTCTTCTGCCTCTCTCACATACACTTCAGACGTGTTCTGATGAGAGAGGCTCTGTTTGCCCAGCTTGTACTTGCCCCCAGGGAGCCCGGCGCCTTCGTCACACATTGAGCTACAATCTTCACCTTTCATTTCTCGACCACACGCTCAGGTAGAAAGCTCTCCGGGAGATACTGTGATGAGATTACAATGAGTTTCTCCCTCAGTAAAGAACTTCAGAGTCCAGGGATGAAAGAGGCTGGATTGATGGGAGAGATGATTACTTGTCATGGGTATAAAAATGGATGGAGCAGCAAGGATAGTTTGAGAGGGAACTGGAGAGAGATAGGATTTTTTTTTTCAACCACTTTAAGATAGCTCAGCCTATTTTTTATTTTGAAATGAAGTGCTGTGTGAGCAGTTTAATGGTCTTACTGTGAGTGGGGCTGGGTCTCCCTGAGGCCTATAGAAAGATTGGTGTGAAATAGGAACATGCAGGTCTCGCCTTGAAAAGTACCATTGTAGGGAGGAATACTGAACCTATACAGCTTTCCTCAGGTAATCCCAATAGATCCCTACTCTAGGGCATGTCTGCGTCTCCCTGTTTTTGTTCGAACTGACACTTTGGGAGGTGTTAAGCTAGGAAAAAAAATCTGTCAAGGGAGCTCAACGTTTGGGAAACACTGTCATTGTAGATGTTTGTGGGCTCTGGCTAATTCCTTCAGACTTTCCCCCTGGATCTTCTAACGGCTGTGTGTGAATATTTTATCCCCTCTGATAGTTTTTCCTGTCAGCCGTCAGATAGGCTCCAATCAGCAGCGCGGGGCTCTGGAGCATGAAGCTGTGTGATTACAGCCTGAGACCGGGTGGAAACGGAGGGGGTAAACAACATGGCTGTGCAGCTGTCACACTTTTCAGGGCGTCAGGTGCGTTACAGCCTATACGTACCACAGAGGAGGCCCAAGCAGCTCCTATCTGATGCAGAGAGAGGTGAGAGATCACCCCGTTTGGCATCTCTCCGGGACAGTTTGCAGGAGAGTGAGGGTGTTAACATACTGAGCTCCAAGGTAGGAAGAGAGGGGAGGTCAAGGAGATGAGTCAAAATAATGTGGCAAGCAGGACGAGCCAATGGGATATCAGCTGAGGTTAATGTATGAGTGCTAGAACGCTGCAGGATTGGCTATTTACAATATATCACAGATGTGGAAGAAGAGACACTTGAAGAAGTCAAATGGCTGTAAAAGTGATGCTTTCAAAAGGAACAAAAGGGCTCTTGTATCTATTTAGAGGCGCTGCATAGGATGTCAACTACAAGACTATATAGACTGGTGGAGAGAAGAAATTGAATTCATTAGGCAACCTGAAAATTTAATCCTCCTCTCTGCTCTGTAATTTACTTACATTTACTTGTCAACCACGTCATGCCAAAAAGCTCATAACTTGTGAATACGCATTTGAATATTGTTATCTTCTCTAGAGTGATTATACTTTACCTTGTAAAACTCTCACTGCGCTCCAGCTAAAATACGACTGGCCTTTTAAAAAGCACGTTACGAGGCACTCCGCAAAGTCACAGGATAGACAAAATGGCTCAGAGACTCATTTGATTGCCACCCTCAGAGATCAAGTGTCTCTGTGTGTTATTAATGGCTGTTGTCAGCGCCCACATACTACAATTCTGCATTGCATTAATCTGAAGAGACACAGGGTCATTCTGGGTAATGTGGTTCTCGTTTTTTTTCCGTGCTGCTGCTCACTCTCCTGGAAGACTGACATGGGCAGCACCTGGAGGACTAAGGCAGAACAGTAAGCTATTGATTTCTGAATTAACTTGACAGGTTACAAAGCACTCTCTGAACTCTGAGCAGCACTGCTGCTTTTTGTAGATCACCTGGTACTTCTTTCTTACTGGACATTGTTTTTTGGTCGGTTTTAAGGATTGTCACATCCATCATCACACAAAACACGCACCAGTGGAAAATGAAGACAGACACCGACTGTACCTGTACCTGTGCTGTCGTCATAGACCACGGTGACTGTTCTCCACTTGAAGAAGTGCACCAGGTCGAGAATGGCTCTGCTGAGGGAGGAGAAGTCAGGGTATAGGCTGACATAGTACGAGTCCCTGTTGTCTGACACCTGATGCTTCCACTTGGTCTGGATGTGGGGCACTCCCAAAGCATTGCAGATGGACTGGACCGCGTTAGCTGACGAGCTGTGTGAGGGGCCAAAAATGGCCGCCACACCTAGGGAAAGCTGGTCACATGCTGACGAAAAATAAAACAAAAGAAAACAAAAAGACAGTTAGTTTCATGTTTCGGTTATGCTTTTAAGTTTCACCATATCTCATATTCTCTGCTTAATTTTTTTCTTTTTTTTTGTCCACATGTCACCCGAAGCAACCAAAAAATAAACAGAACCGGTGATTAGTAATTTCCTCAGCCCAGCAGATAATCTTAATTCCGACTGTGGAATTTTCTTTTATAGCCGCTAGCGGTTCGGAGCGTTGTTTATACAAGCTGGACCTCTGTTTGGGTAGGAAGAAGAACATCTTTCACACTGTTCCACTGTGGTTGTGATTGATGTGGGCAAACAAAGAGAGGGGAAAAAAAAAGATGGGAACACTCTGGGAAAAAAATAGCAAATTAATAAGCCTCGCAACTGTGAGGACTTCACAAGGTATCTTTGGTCATTTTTCTCCCCTTCGTTAGCTCAACTCTCTTTAAACTCTGTCAATTAGTAGCCCATTTTAACAAATAAAAGTCAAGTCGTTTGTGGATGTAAACTGCATTAGTGGTTAGATGGGGCGAATAACAGAAAATATTCTACGATTTACTCTGCGGTTTTATCTGGAATCACTGCCCGGTTTACACGTTCATAATAATAATAATGATGCAATAATCTTCTTTACTGTGAGCAGTAAATTGAGATTTCTGACACCGTGAACACAAATGCTTGTCCATCATCAGTGACCAACAGGGCAGGTTTTAGGTTCCCTCTACAAAAGGTTAATGCATTACACATGGGATTTACAGCATAAAAATACAAGCTACACATGGACATTACTTTTATCCTTTTAACTGATAAAACATGAATCGATTTGACACTCAAATAGGAAAGTAGAGTGTGCAGTGTTTGTCTGAATGGCTACCTGTAAAATACGAATTCATGTAAGAACAAAAAGCACTCACAGTGAGATTCGGCTAAACGTCCTTTCCATTCCTCTTGACTCACCTTTCCGGGAAGCCTCAAAGCTGTCAAAGATGTTTATTCTCTGGATGTCATAGGTCAGCGTGGTGTTGGGGAGCAATGTGCGGTTCCTGTTGATTGTGTTCAAGGCAAATTTAAAGGCTAGTTCCTCTGCTCCCGAGGGGCCGCTCTCAATGGATTCAAATATTCCTCCTGAGGGATAAAAAGCAGGAGAGAACAAGACGTTTGAATGGCGAGTCCAGCCTCCTATAATTGCCATAGATTCCTTAACACAAGAAACCTTCAAGTAAATGATGGATATGATGCAGGCAATTACAGCTCAAGCAGTGCATCATTTTTTTAAGTATTTGTACTCATATTATTGATGCTGCTGTGTTCAATGCTTTTCACAGCTCAGTCTCATGCTGACATGAAACAGATTTACAATGCGGAGTAGGCATTTGGATCCCTGCTGATTTGCATTCTGTGGCAGTCGTCGGCGTAATTATAGGCAATTAGTTGCATTGGGAGGTGAGTTCAGGGGTGGTTGCCCTTCTTTAACTCCCTCGCTCAGCCTTGACAGAAAGGTTCACTCTACCAGTTGTCCCATTGATTTAAATGATTCTCAAATGAGATGCGAGCAAAGAAAGCCAGGCAAGAGCAGAGGGAAATTAAAGTGAAAAGGTAGACGAGAGAATAAGAGCCACGGGGGAAATCAGAAACATATTTAAAGTGGGTATAAATAGAGGCAAGTCAGAAAGACAGATAACGAGAAGGTCAATCAAATCAGAAATTAAGATGCTATTGGGGCATTTTTAACAATACTAATTAAAAACATATGAACCTAACTGTATGTCTCACTGTTTACTCGGTTGGTTCTGTTGCTGTCCGGCAAATCTTGTTACCTTTTTGGTGTCTGTAACTGATGAAATAAAAACTTTTACATAACCAAACTATTTGCGCAGACACTATAATTACTGCTGCAAAGAAAGGTGTTGTCAGTTTAAAATAGCATCCTTCAGAACTGTCAGTTATTCTGAGCACAACAGGGACAATTAATGCTCCAGCTGGTCTATTTATGCACTTCAGGATCCGAGACAAAGAATATCAATGTTTAAAGTGAGCCACTACAAATGTGTCTTGTTTTCTGATTATGTCAAGCATAATTTATCTGCATGTATTTACACTGGACTTGGTATGCTTTCTCCTATTTTCTGTCTTTGGGATCCTGTTGAAATAGTAGATGGTCCCGTTAAACACAGGTAAGTAATGCAAGTCATTCTTAGACTGCTTTAAACACCCATCTCACACAAGTCTTGGATCTTTAGGACGTCAATTAGAGCAGCTATCCCTACAGTAGTTGCTCTGGCTTTGACCCAACCTTCTGTTTGCAAGCCATTTCGAGGAACGCTGGCTTAAAGGAAGAGGAGCTTGATTCACAAAGTGGATAAACTAAGGGAATGCACCAAAGAGGAGAATAAAAAAGGATCATTTTGAACTTTGAATCATAGGAAGTTTTAAAATGTTTTCCTGGAATTGGGTATAAAAATTTGCACCAAATTTGCATGTTCTGTTTTGTTTTGTTTTTAGTGGGTTTTAGGAACATTTATGAAAATATATCAGTGTTCACATCATCTAATCCACAAGCCAGCCACTCAGCACATATGCAATTTCAGGTGTAACTGGGGTCAGAGAGAATTTTCACACATCCATCAACAGGATGAGGTAAAACCGCGTGAAAGGGGGTCTGATATGCAGTATTATGTAGCATATTACTCTGTGTTTGCATGTATAAATATGGACACTTGCTTTTAATGTGTTTTTATCCCAACTGCAAAGCACTTTGTCACTGTGTGTTGTTTTTTTTTTTTAAAGTGCTATACATATACAGTTATTATTCTTCTTAATATATTAAATCACACCAACAATATTTGAATGTGCCTGTGGTGAAACAGCTTTGGAGTCAATCAGCCACTTTCAGCTATGAAAATAAAAACATAGGAAGACAACACATTTCAACAGCTGATACACCTTTGAAAGTGGTCTAAATCCCATGAAGGCTATACAAAAATCAAACTTAAAAGAGAATGCATAAGGGGGAAAGATGAAAGGGTGTTGTGAGAGGAGCTTTGAGAAACACTCCAGAAGACGAGAGCAGAGTTCACGAGTCCTTCTATGGATCCCATCCTCTTGGAGGACAGAGTCAGTTTGACTGAATCCAAAATGAAAAACTTTAAAGCCTGTTTATTGATTCAATTATACGGAGCAAAGGGGGAAGTAAAACTGAAAGAGTGGCACATTTTTTGAAAGAGTACAGAAAGAAAGAGAGCTTTACAGTAACAGATAGCGGCTATAAATAGCATCTGGCCATGGCAGGCAGTGATAGAAAATGAGAGCAGGAGGGCAAAGAAGATGTCATTAACCCGAGGAAGGGAGCTTTGTCACTGTCACCACAGTACAGCCATATATTGGGGGTTCTTACTTTATTTTATGGAATTTTCATTTATATATAGCGCCGTCCAGCATTGCAGTTTGTGATAAGAGATATGTACAAAGTTAAGAAGGCAATGAAGCACACATTCTGAGCGTCACTGTGTCACTCAGTGAGCTGAGTTAATGATTTTTTCATGTGTAAATCCTCCTCCTATACAGCGATGTGATGCGAACATGTTGCTATTCATGGCTTTTCATTTTACTGAAATGACACATTAATCTTCAAAGGAGCGAATACCCCAAAATCACCATTAAAGATGATAGAAATCATGTCAGTCTGATCTAATAGATAATTATTACAGTATAGCCCTGAGGGAGCAGGCTGAGCTCCACTGGGCTGTTGAAAATTAGCATAAGGGCTTTAGGTTATGCACATCTGATTTCCCTGGCAAGCTGTATGTCTTGGGCATGCTGGTTTGATAGAAATCATGTACCTTAAGAACTCAGAGAAGAAACATTAAATAAAAGTCTGCAGAGGATAACATAAAATATTTACAGTTAAATTTCAAAATGCTAATAAATGGAATAGCAATGGTTGTCGTTTGCGTTAGTGCTCCTTTGAATCTAATGTGCTACATGAATCCTTGGTTTTCATTTGCACTATTGATTATAGAGACTAATCCATCTCGTGCTCCTTCCCAAAGTAGATGTTATGCATCTTTCAAGAGACATAAGTGACATTAAAACCCATATGAGATAATGTATATTTACCTTGTTTAAAGTCTAATAACACTCTAACTATTATATTTGCATTTATCTTCTCCTTTCTCTTGTTTTTGTGGTCCGTGTGACTGCAGGTGTGTGAGTTGCAGCTGAGATAATCAGCCTGTGTGTGTGCGTGCGTGCGTGTGTGTGCATGTAAGAATTATAGAGCTTCCATCACTGGGATTGGTTTGAATTATGGTGCAAATGAAAGCTCTGAGTGAGTTATGAGCTGGATAATCACTCTGACGAGAAAACAGGGCCCGCTGATCGGAGTGTTTCAGTGTGCCTGGATATGTGTGTGCCTGTGTGTCACTGAAAGAAAGAGAGAAAGACTGAGCGGAAAGTCAAGACCAAAGCGTAATGCGGGAGGGTGGCTGTATACTTTCCTCCCTTTTAATGTTTTATCACTGTTAATGAAGTGTATTTTGGATTACAATTCATGCAATAACTTGCTCACTGGCTTAATATCTCTCAGAAGTTAAGTTTGTTCTAAATTAACTTCTGTACACAGAAAAAGTACATCTCTGAAGGGCATACTTGAAAAACACTAGTAACAGACAACCTTGAAAATCACATTCAGTAAAGTCTATCTGCCGATCAAATGCTGTTCGGAACAAAGATTAAAGCTAAGACTTTTTTTTTTATTACTTTGTTGAATTGTGAGCACTTGCGAAGCATTGCAAACTGTGAATGAAAATACATTTAGCACAATTAGCTCTCTCTACTGAAGGATGCTCTTGTACAATGAGAGATGGGAGTTAGATATGTTGCCATGGCGACTCATGCAGCTATGCTATGGCTGAGAGGCACCGGCACTTTTGGCATGTGAGGAGCTGATTGGTGGAGGAAGGGCATTGTGATAGTGTGTACGACCTGTCTCTGTGACTAATGACCAGCAGTGCAGCTGCAGGATGGCAGTGGGCAGTCGGGTGGCTGCCATGGCAACATGCGAGCAACTGCGTTGCTAAGGCAAATGGCCCAGGTATGCGCATGAAAGCCTTCAGTCTGGCTGCAAGACCTCCACCCACCACACCCCAACATCTACCACACCCTAACCCGCTGGCCCGTTTCTTCCTTCCTCCATCTTTCAGCCAGAGAGAATCAGTGCAACAGGCAGGAGGCAAAAGTGATGGAAACGCTCCATAAATATCCCTGAAATTCCCAGTGGGAGCGCTCCCTGACATGTTTGGCGGTGAATGGGACATGATGCATGAAGGCCTGCAGAGATTCACCGCCCCTAGTCATTAATCTGAAGCTCCCCTACTTAGAGCTGATGACTGACCTTCCTATGCCACACAAGAGCCAATTCTATCTCAACCTGAAGATCCCTGAAAATCTGACCAGCACACAAGATACTCAAACGCTGCAGGAAGCACTCTCGTGTTATGACAGCCTATCATACAAAAAATCTTCTGCAGTCTGTACAAAAATTATAACTATTTGGATCACTGCAGGATGCTGGCTTATTTGTCAAATACTTCTTGTAAATATTCATTCCTTTTGGAGGTGTGACATTCTTCACTATTTTAGTCTGTGTGCACGATAAGAGATGCATGCTGTGTTTAAACATTTTGTAGCCAAGACTATACATGCCAATGCATTGTTTGGCAACTACATCCTTTATGGTCTTATTATCTTGATGAGCATTAATACTGAAAGAGCAAGACAGAGGACAACTGTAAAACTAGCTAATAAAGCAATATTATGTTTAGAAAGATGCTCAATACATTTTTGGTTGTGTCTAGCGAGCCCAAGAGTAGCACTTTAGAGTGTGATGCAGGCAACATGTGAAATGTAGCTGAGGAACAAATGAGGAAGGAATCAGCAGCGACCTGATAATTAACGAGCTGTTAATGAGCAGCTCCTAAATATAACTCAGAATCAAGGACTAGATGATGAGGGGTTGCCAGATAAGTCAATACGTTTAGGTGAATCAAAATGACTGTGACGTTCGTCACTGGTGGCACAAAATCAGGAATGCACATTCACTGCAAAAGTACCAAGCATAGTTAAAACAGAATATGATATACAGCATAAAAAATAAGGGGAAAAAAAGTACTACCAATCAATAAAAAACAAATCTATAATCAGCTAACCCGTTCGAAGCTGAAGATGAAACCCATAGGAGGTATTGTGTGTGAACAACAGTTTTTATCTAGCTTGTCTGGCTTGTTGCTGTTTTCTCCAGAATAGAATCACTCCTGTCACCTTAAAGCCTCTTGACACTGGGCTGGACTGTCACCTGCCACTGCTGGATGCTAAGACTCAGAGTGAGTCACACACTTGAACATACAAGTGCAAACAGACACAATCACGCACTTCGAAGATTGAAACTAAACAAAGCTGTCATGCAAGAATCCACTGAGTACAAGGAAAATGTGGCTGATGAGAGAATTTATAGCTCCTGCCTGCAGCATTTAAAGAAGCCTAACTTGAGCTGAACTCAGAGTAATAATGAGCTTATCCATTGCAAAAAGATCAATTTCATCAATCTCTTATAATGAGCGCATACTGTCTTCAATTAGAATGTGTGCCATGGCCCTCATCCCTGACCCAGCTCCAAGTGGGAAACCAGTGATCATATAACATGTATTAATTCCAGGCGCTGGCAACAGATGTGCTAATTTGCTAGGCTCTCTCTATTCATAATAATGTGCCAGCTCCCTCCTCAAAGTATGTGCTAATTTGCAAGGGCTTATTGTGGATGTGCTAAACTACCGGCTGACATTTTGTGTGCTAATTTGTCAAGCAGGGACCCCTTTTGGTACTAATTGTGCCAAACTGTGAGTACACTTCCACAGGCCTTGAATTGCTGAATTCCTAAATGACTTCTGTCTGCTAGCGGTTTCCAGCCTCTTCACTGCTCTCGAATTGTGAAAGCAACTGAAAAGAAATACCAACTACTGTGAAAATAAGATGTATAAGCACTAAGTGCTCACACTCGCCTGCACACATAGGCATATAAGGGTGCACACACACATTCTGACTATTCACAGAAAATATGTGCCTGCACTTGAGATTGCACAACCTCCCTAAAGAAACACATTCTGTGGATGTTTTGCTGTATGACCAAACATGCTCACATAGATACATGCTGCAAAGCTTGTTAAAAAGCTCCTTATAAACCCATAAAAAGGTCACAAAGGAGTTTAATACTAATAATGGTTACTTTATTTTTTTAAAAATTGCTTTAAAATTTCAGTTAGTATCACAAATCTGTTTCCCACATTGCACACTCACACCCCCAGTGAGAATCTCTTCCCAAACAGGCATGCAGAGAAATCATTTTTTTACCCCAAAATGATTTATTAACATTACAGAACAAGAGGAGATAATTACATTTCGGGCTACATTAATATTTTATATATTATCAGAACTGTATGTATATTAGAACGTATTAAAAATGGTTTAAAACATTCTAATGACAATTCCCTATTTTCCATGGGGGTGGTTAGATGAGAGGTATTTCAAAAAATATCTGCTGACACTTCTGCTACACACAAATCATCAGAGGTACACAACAAAAGACATTATGGTTGTTGTAATATGAGATGTACACAGGTGGTAACACCTTTGAGCTCTTGCTGAGGCATCATTCAGTGGTGCCTCGGGAAGAGGAGTCATTTTCACTCTTCGCAGGCAAATAGCTTTCAGTTGTCTTTATGTTGTTTCTCTGTGGGGAACATTGAAAGGCTTTTTTTTTTCTCGCCTCTGTGACAGATACAGAGACTGGGAGTTTATTGGGTGACAGGCAACAGTGCTTTGGATTAAATTGGGCTTCTACGTTTTCTTATGTACATGATCACATCTTCCTCTTTTGCTGCCATTGGAGTCAGTTCTGTCATGGCAAAACATTGTGAAATTCACCATCCTGACTGGGAACTGTCTACTATCTTAACGTCTGTGCTTTGAGGGCTATGAACAAGCCAAAGTTGGAGGTGCACTTATGCACATAACTTTGGTTACCTATGCTAAATTGACAAAATATGGTCACTGGTCTCCTTGGATCAAGTAGAAGATTTTTTTCAAATCCTTTTCTTTCTTTTTTTTTTTTAAAAAAAACGGAGTATCTGGATTTAAACATTACATTACCAAAGCATTACAGCCAATCAAAATCTGTAAAGATATGTAGGGATGCACCAATGAGGAGCTTTAATTACACTGGTAATTTTCTTTTGTAACTTTTCATTGGCTTGTGTAATTTAGCATTTCCCTAATGAATGCCAATTCAGTAAATTTACATTCTTTCATGTACTTATTTGTCGTATTTTATTTTATTATATTTTATAAAGTTTGCAATGCAATCTTCACGTTGAGCTTGGATGCTGCCTTACATATAAAAGATTCCCGGCCTCACAGTGAGGAGTAAACCTTACTAATTTAACACTGGTTCCGTAGCAGTACGTGGTATCAGCAGCTACCTGAAGCCAAGGTTTCTGTATCGTATCAGAAATGGGAAAAAATCGGAGCAGTACATCCCAAGAAAGAAGATCATATCTCAGCAAGTGTGTTAACACCAAACTTGGTGTACAGACTCGGCAACCCTTACCAAGGTTGTGAAAACTATGTCTCGGTGAGGTGCTTGGCCCCCTCATTGCTGCAGCATGATTTTTTAATGCATTCTTCCCACCTGCCCAACTGTTCCAGGGTATACCATGAAATATTCAGGATACTATGGAAATAAGATTTATTTATTTATTTGTGGGGCAAAAAAAGTCTATGTGCATTGTTTCCACATTTTGCGGTGAAGTATGTAAATGTTTTCGGTTCATCATCATCAGAACAAATACACACTTTGCAGTTGTGATGTACTTTATATTACAGCTGCAGCATTGTATTTTTATTCTGTATTTTAGAGAGGGGTAAAACAAAAAGTCTTATTTGACTAATGCACATGCATTTGGGGAAAAATACAGTGGCTTTCACACACTGTAGGTTTTATGAGCCTTAGAGCTCTCAGACTTCCCATCTGAATTCCATGTATAAACATGAGCATTCCTAAAACTGCAGTCACAAGGTTATGCAGTTCACGTAAATAATACAAATCTCAAAAGTGCAGTCAGACACTTTTTCTGCCCACACAGAAAATATGTGATTTGTGTCTAATATACAGGCCATAGGGACTGAGCAGCGCAACTTATTTAATAGAATGTTTCCTGCTGCTTCATGCCTCACCTGTCTCTGCCATTTCTCTTCGTATGCCTCATCTTTTTCTCTACTCTATGAAACAAACCCACACAAACACACACACAGGGTCTTTCTCACTCCCTCGGACTAGAGTACATCTCATGGTGGCCTCGGCAGGTGACAGATGGCGACCTCACAGCACTGCTCACTGTAAACTGAGTTTTAATCAAGCCTAAGCACGTGTGAGAGATGCTAATTATCCACTGCAGGCTAAAGGAGTCCAGCCTGGAGAACATTGTGACCATGCATGTGCATCCTTGGTTTATATTAATTTTCCCCACTGTGATAATATCGCCATTTACGGCATCGCAACTGGGAAGCGTAATGCAGGATGGATTGGGTGTGTTGAGCGTCCCTGGATACTTCAGCCCTCAAGCTGTATCGCTCAACAAAATAAATATAGATAAGAACTTGACTAACAGTAATCTCACAGTCTTAAAAGTTAAGCATAGGGATTTCTAACTGTCTCCAGCATACTTGCCAAAAAGCAGGGTGTTAAGACACTCATCTCACTATCGCACCATTTCTTAACATTTCATTTCAGGCGCTAAAAACACTCCTATATAGCGAGAATATTTTAACAGGATAGCCTTAACTTACAACACATATAACATTTATCATATGTATCCAGCCCTGGTGCAGAGCCAAAAAGAAGTTCAATTTATAATGCTGCAATTAAGTCTCGGCAAATTATATGAGAGTCTATTGTCCTCCTTGCTCCTTTTGCTGCACTCATTCTAATTCGCACTGTTCTCTTGTTCATCAAAATGGCCCTGTATTACACCCTTACCAATGTAATTTTGAACAAAATGGCTAGTAAATTAGACTTTCTTTCTTGTAGAAGGGCAGATGTTATCTCCCGTTAGAGGCAAAGGTCAAGAATTAATTCAGGAGGCAGCTCTTTAATTCTAACAGTTGGGCTTTCACAGGGCGATGGAGAAGGGTAGAAAAATGAGCCCGTTCGCTGGATTTACTGAATCTAATTATAATAATTTTTAATCTTCATAAATTTAGAGATCTTTGCAAAGAAGGGCATTATTGTTTTCAGGGAGATAATGACATGGATGCCTGGAAACTTTAACAAGCCGAAAAGATATCGAGGGAAAAAAAAGAAAGAAAAACATATATGTAGTGGATAAGTGGATGTTCGGACAAAGATTGCATTAACAGCACTAACAGCTAGTGGGTTGCAATGCGTTAAAACAAGAGTGTTTTTCCTCTGCAGTAAATCTATATTAGTTAACCAGAGCTATTTCTGCTGTGAAAATGAAATGGAGAGTGTAGAGGTAATAATGATAGCATATGCTCTATATGTTGGGCACAATTTAAATGGTGATAAAAGCCCAAATACAGTGTTCCTTTTACAGACTGGGTGTACGAAAATGAAAATATTCGACTGAAAAGGTATTCCTTGCTTTGAAATTGAGGTTTCGACTTTGTATGCCAAAGTACGGGGATTTTCATCATTGTGTGCAAGGACGCTGAGATCAGGAGACAGGGAGAAGTAAGGTTTGATCGCAGTGAGACAGAACAAAGTAGAGGAATGACAAGCAGACAAGCTGAAAGCCAAAGGGGAAACAAAGACGACATGGAGAGGAAGGGCAGTGAAGGACAAAGGAAAAGAAATGGAGAAAATAACAGGAAAATGGACAGAAAAGTCTATTTTCTGGATATTAATTCGATGCTGAAAGTGCACCTCAGCATGATACTGTCTCCTCACAGCCCATCAGATTGGTTTAGAAAACAGCAGGCCATTATGTCTAAAGTCAGAGCTAGATGCAGGTAGATGGGTGTGCTGTCAAACAAGCAAAAAGAGGAATTTTGACTTGGGAAGAAAAGAGAGAGACAGAAGAAGAGAGAGCTGGGTGGGGCACAGAAAAAATAGATGAGGGAAGGAAACGAAGAGGGAGAAATTGAGAATAAAAGAGGTCACCGGAGGCAGATAAAAGACACTCAATTAAACGACTGAATGGATGGTGCATTAGACCCGAACGGACACCTGCACCCCTCCTCTCTCCCTCAGCCACAGGGCAGGAAAATGTCAGCTCCTAGTTTGGGTTCATCAGCCTCCCATCAGCCACTGTTGTACACAAGCTAGCTGATAATCAGAGCTACAGGTACACTTTGCTGCAAAGGTGTGTCAATTTGTCTTGCTTGTTCTGCAAACACAGGCAGCTGCGCAGTAGCAAAGAGAGAAAGAAATGAAAGAGACTCGCACACTGACTTTAGCAGGAAAATAGCCAGAGGGCAAGTGATAAAAAAAAGCAGATTAAAAAGCAAAGCTCCTCAAATATGTGCAGTTGTGTAGTTTTTTCCAAACTAAATAAGAAAACATCTTTTCAGGATAAAAGCAAAAAGGCTAAAGAGGTGAAATGGGTGAAAAATGAAGGCTCCTGCTTTAATCTTTCTCCTGATCTGCTGCTTCTTTTTTTTTAAGGTAATTTCACCATTTCATACATTCAATCGAACTCTGTTGGGTAGCAAATTCAGGGTTCTTTGTCATTTTTAAAAAGCTGTGGGTATATCTCTTGGGAAGCTGTGTAAGAGAAATGGAAGCAATTGGCTTCATTATGTCTCTTCAGGCTCTTAAAATAAATTGTGCAAGATGGGAATATCAAACCAAGCCTATTCCAGTCCACTGTAATGTTTGGAGAAGGGCCAGATTTAGTAGGTCATTTCAATTGGATTGTCTCTGAGCGTGGATGACAAACAGCAGAACACAATCAAAACCTACTGCAGCCAAGCCAGGTAGCATTAAAGCCTTATCTTATCTTATTAAGATTTTGCTTTTGCAAACTCTGTGGTTTATTTTGCTTTATTTAATAATTCTTAGGCTCTCCTATACTGTTGCGGTTTTTCCCCCCTCGAATATGTCTAATCTCATCTTTTCATTCAAAACTGTCATCAAAACAACATCAGAAAGCTACCCAAACACTTACAAACCCTCTGAGTGAAAGCAGAGAAAAAATAAATTCAACATTGCAGGGGGAGGCATTTTGCATAGCCCTTGTGCAGCCTTGACAATGGAGCGTCATGCTGGTTCAAAGAACATGATTTTAAGTAAGCCTGCCTCAATATGTCCTCCCACAGAGCCCATTTCCCCCTGTGTCCTTGGTTCACACAGAGAAATGTTCATACATCTGACATTCTATGCTGTCAATGGGAGCCCGAATTTTGCTTTCTCTCCTTCAACCCATAGCTCCGCTCCTTCTTTTATTCCTTTATTCAGCTGGCTGGAAATGAAGGTGAATCACCGCATCCTGACCTGTTCGGTGCCTTGCATCATAGCCAACACAGCCGGAGGGCTTTCTGCAATCGATTGACTTCAGAATCTCATGTAGTTTGGACGTCAATGCTATCGTTTATGGCATATATGCCTTCAGAAATGTTTACCTGATCTGTGTGTTTGAAATTCACATCTGACTGCCTCAACTTAAGGCACAGCTTTAAAACACTAAAACTATGAGTACATATTGGTAAACAAGCCCTTCAGCAAAAAAACCCCAAAAAACCCACGACCAACAAAAGGCAATCAGAGACTGTCTTAATGCATTAATCATACAACAAATACACTGTAAACATTTACTCTCAATTAGCCCCGTTGCCATCTTACCGTAATAAACAGGTGACAAGCCAGGTTTTATTTTCTTTCTATTAAGCAATCACTTAAAAGGCAATTAGTGCACTTGAGCTAATATAAAGTTAAAGATCTTGCACCTTTTGCCTCCTGTTACAGTGAAACACAAAACATGACATGTTGTTCCTGCTCCTGAGTGGTCTCCTGTGACAACACTGGAAGTACAGCCAGTTCAGAAGTGTGGAACACTTCAAAACCATGTGGTCCTGCTCAAGCTGCTGCTGCTTGTGGCTGTTTAAATCATTAATTCACTGCACAATGCAATATTAGCACAATCCCTCATATTCTGCTTTGAGCACACATTTGTTTTTTATTTTGTAATATTCATGTTTGCGTTCTCACAGATGGTAACCTGTGATACACGAAAAGGGGACATGTGGGATTTGGCACTCCTTATTTGCTATGCTGCCAGTTTTCTTTCCTTTATCAATATTCAACGAAGCAACCCAGCATGCTGATTTTTATTGATTCACACTATTTTATAGTCTATTTGAAGTGGAGACAAACCCAACATGTCCACACGACTGGCTAATGAAAACACATTTTGGGTTTTAGCTCTTCTAAGGAACTACAAGGACATTTGTGTTACCAACCTATTTTCAGTTTTTCACTCCTATAAAAGCTATTTCATGCATATCTGCAGTCGCAGGCAAATTTTCAACTTGCTAATATGATACTGCTGACATTTATTCAGAGATGCAGTGCATGACTCCTGGCCTCCCACTGCATTTCCACATACTCTACTGTCCTTTCCGTCTCTCTTCATAGAAGCCATCAAAAAACCGTAATAAAAGACCACAACTGAGAGTGGGCTGAGAGTGGACCGCTCTGAGGCAAACTAATCTATCTTTACTCTGTATACGCCTCAACACTCACTGTTTTTTCATCTCACTCACACTTTACACAGACTCTCTCTTTCTCTCTCTTTTCCTCTCTAACAAACACTCTTGTTTTTCTTACACCTCTCAGTGACTTCAAATTTACTTCCAGCTCCCTTGGTGAGATAGCGAGAAGGACAGTCCCACATGTATTAAAAGATGCAAAAGAAAAAAGGAAAAGAAAAAAATTATTCCCTGTGAGTGCTTTCAGCTCCGACCTTCAGTCGGCTCCGAGCCACAGCAGCAACGCAGCAAGACGTGCTGTAGGCTCTTCTCAAGGGACAGTTTCACAGAGCAATTGCACATATAACCTCTAACCCTTCTGATACCCGGCAAAATCCCTGAGTGACAACGACAAAGAGTGACAGACTGTGAATAATGAAAGCCGATACATAAGGCAAGCCCTGCGCTGGGAAGTGAAGGAGCACAGGTCTCAGATTTATTCTGTTTGATTTTCAACAAAAAAATAAATAAAAGCAGACTGTGTTAAAAGAGGCTGTTATGCAAGAAAGGATTACATTGCAAACAAGGTCAATCAGCTAAAGCCTCCTTCAATGTAAATAATCTTTTCAAAAGTTGCTGGTAAACCTCAAAAAAAAAAAAGAAAAGAAAAAAAGAAAAGGACTTAATGCTAAGAAGAAAAAAAAACTAATTTCATACCTCAAAGATATTTGCCATTTCAAAATGGCAAGAAATATGTACCCTGAATTAATCACCATTGAGCCTTTTGTAACTGAGGCATGACAGCAAGACCTTCAAAGACTCTGGACTGTAAACATGTTTTAGAAATCCATCTAGATAGTTCTCTGCTTCAAGCCCATGTGTGGTGCTGCATGCTAATGTAAGACAGATCTCCTCTTTGTTCTTGAAACCCACGGTGGGTATTTTTATACCATGGAAATCATTTGCGAGCGGAGATAGTTTCATATTTCTATAAGCTTTGATGGGGTCAAGTGACACGTGAATATTTTAAGCAGCTTTGTGCCCATTTTAAATATGTTTGCTGTGAACATGCTGGCAGTGGGCCAGGGCACAGGGTGTTAGCCATAATTCCTGCAATCCTAAACTAAACTCCAGCATGCTGATAATTCAGGCTGGCAGAAAGCAAAAGCAAATAAAGTCAATTAACCACAAACTCCCATTGAATGTGTTCCCTCTATCCTTGCTCGTTTTCAACGACCTTCTAATTTTACCACCACGAGGGGATAAAGTGGTTTAAATATTAGACACCCAAAAGAGAGACTGTATTTTGGCACAGCATTGTGGAAGGAGTTAGATAAACTTCTCTTCTACCCGAGGGGACTGTGTCTTTTGCCAGTGGACTGGAAAAAAAAAGCTTGATTTCCTTTCCAAAATGAAAAAGAATGTTGTGTTTTAGTCATAAATATTCCCACACGTCTGTACTGGGGAAATATAAGTATAGGCAGGAAATAAACAAATGAAATGAGTATCTCTGAGTCAACAATGCTTTCAGCAGGAGTTGACAGCCCAGGGACACACTGCATCTGCCAGCGCTGCTTCCAAATGGCAGTGATAAGGTTATCACTCAACCTCACAGTCACAGACCGACTACGGACATCAGCATTAAAAGGCGGTCTCAGTTTCACTGTTGATATTTCTCCAACTGAATTTCTTTATTTTTAGAATAACATGCGGGTCTGTAAGTCAAAGTCATCTGGGTTGGAATAGCAGATGTGATGACTCACTGCTTGTGTGACAGAACATTTGGGGGCAGCTAAATAGGATCATGCACAAAATGTTATTTGCATGGAAAAAATAAAAAAAATAAAATGAGATCCTTCAGGTTATGGGACAGATTTGAAAGAAAACATTGAATTTCCACTCCACTGAATTTTAACAGGCCATCTGTGAGTGAGAAAAACTGAGCTTTAGAAGCGTCTGACACTAAGCTATTTAATTATTTCAGGAAGCTGGTTCAGATGTTTCTACACAATTGGAATTTTATGTATTTTAAGCAGTTGTGTTTCAGATTATATTCAAAACGGGCATTTTGCATATTTATGTGTGCAGCCTTCATTGTAAGGGTGGAAAAAGAAAATTAAAAGACAGAAACATTTTGTTCTCTATCCCAAAGACCCTTAGCAACATCAGTAGCTAAAAAAAAGTGTAATTCAGTGCTCCCAGAAGGCAAATGTGAAGTAGTAATGAAGAGAGAATCTTTTCTCAAGAGGTTTTTTATTACAACTTGTATGGGCTGGCTCTATTTTCTGCATCTAACTAAATAAATTACCTGTAAGATTTATAAATGAGGAACACTGAACATAATAACTCACCTCAGTATGGGAATGGGCTCAGCATATTTGCCTGCAGCTGGTGGCCTGAACACTGTTTTTTTTTTTTTTTCTTTCTCCTCCGACACTTGTCGCTCTACATGGTGAGACTGGAGCTATGAATGCAAAAGGTTGACTATGCCGTAGTGTTACAGTGTGTCTTTGTGTAGAGGTCTCAGCCTGACAGGAGAACAGTGGTTTTTACAATGTGAGCCGCCTGTCTGGGCAAAAGGGATCTTGGGGCAGGAAAGGAACAGACGGGCCCAGGGGAGCTGACCTCCTCATTTAGCCAGCCTTCTGCAGGAGCAGCTGGGATTATCTGCTGAGTAAGCACATCCTCCAGGACAAGAAATGTACTGGATGGACTCTAATGTCTTTAAAGGGATTTGTAATTCTCCCGTGTGCATGCATGACTGACATGTTGTGTTATTTTTTATATAAGCTGATACATAAATCTCTATTTTTAAACTACATTTCTCTTTTGGAAACTCGGCTCTTTCATAAGCAAATACAGACACATAAACTTATTTTTCTAAGGAGAATGAATTACAGTGCAGAATATGGAGCCATTTTACAATAGAGCGTGCGTGGCGCTTGAATGACAGATATTATAGTGCATAAAAAAACAAACAAAAAAAACAAAGACTAAGTTGTTTATAGAAGGTGTATCGGTGTGTTGTGAAAAGGAAGAGTTGTTCAGCAACAGGCGGCCGTGCTGCCAAGTCCGTGCGACTAAACAAGCGCTTGATCAGGACCACGGACAGAGCCCCGGCTCGTAGACGCGTGCCAGGCGCTCTGACTGTCACTTCCACCAGAAGAAGGAGAAAATATCAAGCATGGATTCACCCAGGGCAAAAGATCTCAGTGACACGAAACACCTCTTATCTTACATGGTTATGTCTGTCTTGCTGATACCAGATGCCTTACAGATCCAGCTTGTCAGCACAGGCGACATCTTTGGTATGGGGAGGTACACGTCTAACCTTTGCACTGATAAAACACGCACACACGAACTATAAATATGCATAAAGCGGTAACCATGGTCAGAATGATATCTGGATTTTGTCTCTTGGGAATGTTCGATATTATTTGAAAACTTTGCTATTAGCCAGTGCAAGGACTTTATCGTCCTCCGAGGATTACTGAATAGACACCCGGCGTCTGTCAGGGAACACGCGAGACGGGAAATTGCGCGTCTTGCTGAGGAAGAAGCAGGAAGACAAGCACATCCCGTTGCCATAGCGGCGGCTCTTGCGGACGCGGCCTGACTCTTAAACAGGACCCTCAGGAGAACTGGGGATTGTAAGGATGTGTTGTCAACACTTGATGACATCCGCTGTCGTGGCGGCTCCCCTGTCACTCCAAGATGTTCTCTGTAAATGCAACAGAGAGCGGCAGAAAGAGCCACCCTGAGACGGATCTAATTAAGCATCAGAGGATGCCACGGGAGGCTGCGATTTAGTGACTTTCAGACAGGAACACGGGCGTTAATGGCACTGTTTTGAAGTTATGTACCGGGGAAAATTCGCCGTAGTGGCAAGTGTTGAAGAATTACTTCTTTAATCCTTTTAAAGTGTCTAATTAACTCACCGGGAGATTTTTTTTTAAAGGAGTGCCTCAACTTTTAGACTACCGAATTACACAGCTAATCTGAGATACGGTGTTGGGTAAGGGCACATCCAGTGAGCACTGGAAACAAGCAAGTATCTGTTTAAACGGCAATAACCGTGTGAATTAAGCAAAACCGTGGGAATTCCCTGATGGGAAGCTCTTCGCTCTGATTTCGGATATAAAGTAGCCCGTTGCCCGGCGCATTGATCCCCCCTTTTCACCGATCAATAATTGATCCACTCTCGGAAAGCAAGCTAATGGTTACATGTAAACATTCACTGCAGAGGATGTGCTGGAGAGTCAGCAGTTTAAAAGACCTACGGGATGATTCAGGATGCAGGGTGAGGAGATTTAAGCGGCGGCTCTGGTGGTGAGCTTCATAGCCGTGAACTGTTGCATAGACTACTCCTGCCTTTAAGCGTCTAGAGTTACTGTAACGGTGATTTCAAGTTCTCTGGAAAGCGTCATTCGTCGCTGATCGTATGAAGCACTAAGTAAAACCCCACGAAGACACTGTTACGAAATACAGTGACATTATAAAGGCACACTATAAAATATTCGCCGGGCTAAACGCGATTTTAAAAGTGCAGACGATATTATTTGCAAACTCTTAACGGAAAACGTGACAAAAGTGGGACAAAAAATATCTCCACAGCCTGCATCCCGCCAATGTGTCGTGTCGCTGTGGCCAATCTTATGAGTAGTTGTTGTGATTAGACATCGTAACGTCGATGATACATTGTTATAAACAGATTACTTACCAAATCTTAAAACGTGTGGCATCCCGCGAGAGTAACCAAGAAACAGCAGCAGAAGCGGGATCAGCCTGAGGTTGGACCTGAAAGCAAGACTGGTTATCATCAGATGATGGGAGGTAATCTTCATGTTGTTTAAAAAAAATGCACAGTGGTTATTCCCCTCGGTGCGCGGGTTCGATTCCCTCGTAATTCTTCTACGGTTGTTGGGCAAGGCAGGGTAACGGCGGCCCTGGATGCGCAAGATCACGGCATGGTCACTTGCGCTTTCCCTAAATCCATTAGCAGTCCCGGCATGATTCCTTCCCCTTCCCGTTCTCCTCTTCCTTCTTCACTGCGCCAAGAAACAGCAATCCTCGGGGTCGCGGGACGGCGGGACATCCATGTCGAAGGGTACGGATCCAGTGGGGAGGAGGGAGCCCAAGCATGGACTATAGGTGAGGAACTGGAGTGGGTTGGAAAGGAGCTAGACAGCGCCAAGCAGAGGATACAGCAGCGATATGCACCCCCTATGAGGCGCTCTGGGTTCCTTGCGCTCCCATTATACTGCACTGCTGCACAGGCTCTGACGTCGAGCCAAGGTTAGTATTGTGAACGCGCAACAGAGAGCGAGAGAGAGTGAGCGCGACTGAGAGAGAAGGGGAGAAAGGGGAGATGGAGATAGACTACAGATAGAAAGACGGAGAGACATGCCGAGCAGGGAGGAGGGAAATAGAGCGAGGGATGGAATGGCGGAATAAGGGAGAAAAATAATTGAAAGCTAGCAGTGTAAAACTTTAATTCTCTCTTCGTACCACGTTTCTAGGCAGCTGTTTCCCAGTTTCCTCTCATAACTTGCCCACCAAGTTCGCAGGCATTCATAGGTGTGTCTATAAATGTGCAATCGTTAAAGTACACACGGTTATGGTAGCTAACTTTTGCAACCAGTTCAAATCGCTACCAGGTTTGAATGCACCCATAAAGGCAAAGTAAATCTGAGACAGGAGGCTCTGTACTATATAATTATCAAACAAAGTTATGCCACTGATCAAATTAAATTATCTTGTAACCGAAGTGGCATGTGATAAAGGGCAAATGTTAACTCTATTTAACACTCGATTAGTACGTTTCCGCTTGATCTCTCTTCAGCACCACGGCCAGAGACAGTCTAGTCAAAGAAATAAGCAGCAATCTCACTCAGGGTTCAAACAACCAGCAGTGATTTAGCACTTCAGGTATTTTTGCTGAATTCGGCAGATAAAGAAAACACTGTAAAGCTTATACACCGCTCTAAATGGCCATGCACCGTGCACAAGCGATGTGATGTCAGCAGGATAGCTTTGCACTGATTCCCCCCCCCCCCCCCCCCCCCTTCTCCTTTGCACCCCAGTGGGATATGTGGGCCCACTTTGTGTTTTGTCATTCGTGACTCCCCTTTCAGAAGCTCTTTTACGGGATTTCAAGCATCAACCTTCCGACAATTTTCACCATCATTCCAGAAATGTGGGAGGAGTGGAATGAAAGGAATTAAAATTGGCAGAACAGCAAATCCGTAATATCGACAGAAGCTGCTGAAAGGCACGAATATTTAACCTATGCAAATAACTCCACTTTAGACTTGAAAGCCTTCCAGCAACAGACTGTTCTCAAGTGCGAGCCATCCTCCGAAGTGAAGGTGTGTGCGTCATACACACAAAGACTCCACCGCTGGTTAAATTTCACGGGGAAAGACATCCAATATCTGCTGAGCATATCGCGTTTCTATCTGATTAACGGGTTCAAAACAGCCTCTATCCTATGCTATGCATTGCACCGAGAAGATGGATATCTGCAGCTCTTGCGTATAGGCCTGTGCTATTGATTTAACACTACATGCACCTTATCAGCATCCGCCCCAAATGGGCAGTTCTTCATGGGCCAGTGCATCAGCTGGAGGTATAGGTAGAACGGCGCACAGCCGCCCAGAAAGGGTGGAGGTCCCATTTAATCCCCACGGAGATGTGAAAGGAGCTCTTTGATGGGCGCCACCAGAGTCCAAGCCTGGATGAACACAGTTATTGTGTGGCTCGAGCGAGTGAATGACTGGCCTGTGCGCGCGTATGTGTATGTTTGTGCGCGAGTGTGTTGTTAAAGGGTCTCTAAAATAAAATTCGCTAGAATATTTATGCATGGCCTTACAGTGTATGACCTTGGCATGCTTTTTTTTCAACCTTCACAAATGTCACTGAAATGTTCTTGAAGTGCACTCACATCGCCGTTTATTGTTCTTTTTATTAGACTATAAAAATCGTAGTAAATCATGAGCAAATGTGTAGATAAATAAAGGATACTGACACCTACACCCGCCTTTTGTTGAAGTGCGACTCTATTGTACTTTACAAGAATTGCCAAATCCCCAAAACAAATACAAGCACATGCATTTAATAGTGACGAGTGGGCTTTTTTCAGCTAAAGGATCCGCGAATTAATTTACATGGGCTCAAGTAGGTGGTGTGAACACTGACTTTGAGCGTGTGTTGGTTTGCGTGGGTCTGCACACCAGCCCTCTGCAGTGTGAGAATATCAAAGAGAATGGCACTCGTGATGCTACCATCTGGACCATTAGCATAATTATGGAGAAATTCCGGGTTTCCATATAAGTCAGCAGAGCTTCACACAGCATGAAAGGAATGCTTATTGAGCTCCGAGAGAAGACATCAACTGACAGGCACGCTGTTTTCCCTTTAAAATTAAAGCGCCCTCTGGCCTAATACTAAGGCGTTGCAAATGCGTTAAGTCCTCAGGTACCTCCTCACTCAATGCATGCAAATTAATGCAGCAAGAAATGATTGCGACTTAATTTTCTAATCAAGAATCTAAATAATATTTTAAGCCCGAACACAGGGAATGCATGGGCAAACATACAATTTTCACTGCACTAGATTAATGCTTTCTGTGTTGATCTTGATCTTCGTTTTCAATTAGATGTCTCGGGTTAACACCCTTTTTCACTTCCCTGAAAGCCGCTCAGGTGGAGATAACTGTGTGTGAACCAGTTATAAAAGGGGAAAGGAGATGGGAATATCAAATAATTGCCACATTATGATGTTAAATGACTCTTGCTCCTTTAGCTTGTTGTGACTAATAGGAAAATACCCTTGTGCCAGTTGGGAAATGTACTTTCTTCCATCTATGATCAAACCTTGTCATTTTTGAAGAAGACCACAAATTAGATGAGTTTATACACACCCACTCGCTTGTAACCCGTGGAGGGTTCCATATGAGCTGGCTGGTGTGTTTATTCAAACGCCATTCATGCACTGAGTAATGCAAAGGGGACTTTATGCAAAGGAGAGATAACCACTGCTGAAAGCCCTCTGTCATTCTCTCTCTCTTTCTCTCTCTCTCTCTCCCTCGCTTTCTCTCTCCCCCTCTCGCTCTCTCCCGCGCAGGCATAGTGGTGGAAAGATAGCATTGGCGCAGAGAGGGGAAACCATGGAAACGAGAAGCTGATGCACTTTGAATGGTAAGACCTTGAAAGAGAAGACATTCATTCAGTTTAGTAGCCCAGCACTAAAGACTCATCTCTACTGCGTTATTTTGAATACCCCAAGTTATTTTAACATGGTTGGCTCCAGAAAGGCAACAATGGTCTCAATTCATCAGCACATTGTTCCGTGATGACTGTAACTAACACTTTGGCGAGCCACACAAGGGCCCCTACAAGGAACACATTCTTTCTTCATTGGAACTCACAAAGATGATTTGAACCTGTTCTTTTTTTTGTCAGCGACAGTAGCACTGAGTTCGCAGTGTACTGTGTTTACATTTCCCATTTGTGGCCACTTTCTTTGAGCGCGGGGAAGCCAGCCCTGGTCTATATGTCTTGAGCAGTATTGTCAATGAGGTGGAATCTCAGTGGGGAATACATTCTTCAGAGGCGACAATTAGTCAAGTGAGACAGTAATTAGGACCTCTCTGCACACTGTCACTTCCAGTTAGTGCTGATGGATGCCCACAAATCCCCCCCACGGCAACTAGACTCAGGCAGACTTACTTCTGGTACTGCGCTCTGACTTTATAATGTGACAGCCATCTGTAACTTCTATCTGCCATATTACTTTCAATAATGGCATGGTAATTTACTCAGTGCAACTATAGTTGAGAACTATGGTCAATTTGTGCCCGTTGTGGTAATGTGCCATGATAGATCGTCACAAATAACTAAATGCTCTGTACCCTGTAGAATAACTAATGGTACAGCAGCTCAGAATAATTTGAAAATCAAATTTGTACTCATCCGCCACTCTATTCAATACCTTTATAGAAACTAAAATTAATGCACCCTAATGAAGTTAGACTGCATGAATTTTCATGCAGTTAGACTGTGTGAGTAGTGCCTTCATGAATTATATATTGTATGCTCAATTTTTGCTCAAAATATTTTAAATAGGCAGCGTTAATTAAATTTTGATTCCATTAAACTGAACTGCACACAGAGCAGTGATCCTGACATTAGCCCGCCTGCCCTGTTGGGTGCACTTCATGAAGGTGATGCGCTGCCTAAGGTGTTCAGTTTCAGTCGCAGTTTCGTTAGAATAAGAGACAAAACTGCTGCATGACTAGTTTAACTTTAGAGCATGATCATTTAAAAATGTTATTGTTTAAACTGTCTGGCAAAAACCTGGGAGGCAAGCTTCTTCTATTCGCAGGTAATTGATTGCAAAGGTAGGCAATTTCATAAGTAGCATATGCCATGCACAATATATAATAAACTATTTAATTTAATAAGCTGACAATCATGTAAGGATTATATGGAGTGCAAAATCAGTTGTCAAAGGTATCACGTAGCAACATAAACAACTGCCAAAGCTATTTGTAGAGAGCAAGAGCATTTGTAAACAAAAGCACATAGCACTTGGGTTATAACCCAAAGGCTTGATGATATATTTGAGCCTATTTAAGACACAATTTTATTGTGCAAGTACTGAAGCTAAAACCAAGTAACATTTAATGTCCAATTATGAGTCATATTACATATTATCTGTGAGTCAACATTAAAGTTATTTCATTATTGGTTAATGAAAATAAAGTAGGCATGAGGAAGTCTCCTTAGTTAGTCATAGTAGGTGCTGCAGTGTAGCAGACAGTGCCACTGCCCAGTCAGGTTATTATACACAGGCCATTTAGCATCTTTATTTGTAACCACTGGACCCCAAAACTGTCTTGGTATAGTATGGATACTTGACTATCTTAGGTGAGAATAGTGGTTCTAACAGCCTAATATTTGTAGACATGTGGCAAATTGAAGGAAAAATCAAATGTCTAATCGATGTGTTAGCTCACCACATGCCACCACCACAGTTTAGGTAGAGCTTCACAGGAGGAATAGAATACCATTTTTATAAATCACTGGTGTTTCTATGAAGGTGAGGGAGAGAGGGCTGTCTAACATGTCTGTCCGAAATCACCCTTAAAGCTTTTCACTGAGCTGAGACCTGATAAGGGTGAAGACCACGGCATATGATTCACATCATTTTCCAACTCATCAAACCCTTCTGTTACTCCCCCTCTTATCCTATGAATGAGCACTGTGTCATCCTAGCACAGACCCCTCTTATCAGAATGGAAATGTTTCATTTCAGGATGAAGGTGATCACTCAGAACAACTTTGTACTGAGTGACTAGTGGACCCCAAACATGTCAGCACGGTGCTCCCTCCAGCATAACAGAATAAGTGAATCACCTCACTGTGGGTTTTAAGCACTCAGGCTTTTCCTTGAATTTGTTACCCATCCATAAATGCTGAATTACCAGGCACAAAATGGTAGTCTGTGTTAGAAGTTACCCTAATGATGGTGTGATCAATAATAATTATTTGGTGCTGTTCAACCTTAAAAGTAGTTTGAAGAAATGTCAAATACCCAATAAGCACTGAGTGCACCACTCTTAAAGAGTCCTGGTAGAGGTTAAGAAACACATTATCTGGGTCCTTTCGGCTGCGCCCTTATTTCCCAAGGGGTCGCCACAGTGGATGGATATGCATATTTGATTTGGCACAGATGCCTTTCCTGACACAGCTCTCCCATTTATCCAAACTTGGGATTGGCACAAGGAGTATAGTAGCTTAAACCCTCTGAATCTTGGTTTGTGTGTCATTCTGGTCTCAAACCAGAGACGAGACAAAGCGAAAGGTGAATCTGTTAACCACCACCCCAAGAAACTGCTGTTGCTGAAATATAAACAATAAACAGACATTTTAAAATCAAAGCTCCATTTCTGCATTTATTTTTTCTCAGTTCTGGTGTATGATGCTACGTTTT
This sequence comes from Neolamprologus brichardi, assembly GCF_056152115.1. NCBI lineage: Eukaryota > Metazoa > Chordata > Actinopteri > Cichliformes > Cichlidae > Neolamprologus > Neolamprologus brichardi. The sequence goes on from NC_142118.1 coordinate 13,081,032, forward strand.
GAATCATGCATTTTTTTCTATTTATTGATTTCTTTTTACAGTGGTTCAAATGCAATGATTTAAACAGTGCTTTTGTAGTAATGCAGTCCTACCATATTATATTTTATACTGCAATGTAAAACGACAGTCGTAATCAATAAAGGTTATTTCCACAATAATTTCAGCCTCTACACCTCCATTGTGATTGTAACCTTGATTTTCACAATGTGGGTCTTTTTTAGAGAAGATGACTTAAGATATGGAAAAGCGCAGGTGTAATCAGAAACATTAACAGAAACATTTTTGTTTAGCTCAGCAGCTCCGGGGCTGTGCTCTCGTGCACACTGGTTCATAGTCACGGCCTACTGAGTCACTTAATTGTGACTGAGGCATTATAAATGTTCTTACTTTATTTTAAAGTAACTCAAAATATAATGTACACATTCACCAGCATACATTCACTGTGGTGTATACATTTAACAGTCACTTTATTAGGTACACCATGGTAGTACTGCGTTGGACCTCTTTTTGCCTTCAGATGGGTTTTTTTTTATTTGGGGCTTTGATTTTTTTTGTAGATTATACAAAGATGCTGGAAACATTCCTGAGAGATTTTGCTCCATATTGATATTATAACATCACAAAGTTACTGCAGATGTGTCATCTGCAGTAACTTTGTGATGTTATAATATCAATATGGAACAAAATACACATCCAGGATGTCAATCTTCCCATTCTACCACATCCCAAATGTGCTCTAGTGGATTGAGATTTGATGACTGCGGAGACGATCTGAGTACCAGTGTCATTTTGAGATGATTCCCACTGTGGTTATAAAGGGAAAGACATCTTCAGCAGCAATAGTCAGGTAGGCTATGGTGTATAAACAATGCTCATTTTGTACTAAGTGTGCCAAGAAAATATCCCCAACTCCATTACATCAACACTAGTACATTGAACCATTGAGAAAAGGCAGGATGGAGCCATCCTTTCACACAGTTTACATCAAATTCTGACCCTACCATCTAAATGTTGCTGTAGAAATCAAGACTCATCAGACCAAGCAATGGTTTTCCAATCTTCTGTTGGCCAGTTTTGGTGAGTCAGTGTGAATTGTAGTCTCAGTTTCCTGTTCTTAGCTGACAGGAACAGCACCCAGTGTTCACTTTCTGCTCCAAGGTTTGATGATTTTAGCTCTTCTGAATGCCTTGGTTGTAATGAATGGTTATTTGAGTTACTGTTGCCTTCTTATTAGCTCCAAGCAGTATGGCCATTCTCCACTGACCTTTGACATCATCAGGACATTTTCTCACAGAAAACTGCTACTCGCTGGATAGGTTCTCTTTTTCACACCACTCTCTGGCTGTGTGGAACAATCCCAGTAGATCAGCAGTTTTTATAATACTTAGACCAGCCTGTCTAGCACTATCAAGCATGTCCCATTCACAGTTAATTAAATCCCAGTTCATTCTAATGCTCAGCTCCTTCCTTCAGAAGATCCTCTTGACCATGTCTACATGCCCGAATCCACTGAGCCAGTACCATGTTTGATTAGATGTTTGGATTAATGAGCACCTGACTGTAGTCTTCCAGTGCGCACCCAGTTTTGAAACACATGTGCCTGATTAGACCTTTAAAGAGGCTTAAAACATAATATATTAAATATAACTCTGGATGCATATGCTTCACATGTTTATTTAAAAAAAAAAAAAAACATCATAAGTGCAGAAAAGATTAATCAAGGCTATACTAATGAAACATTATAGTTCATATTGCCATAGAGATTTAATATCCATTGAAACATTACAGATTATGATTCATTGTGCCACTTAAAAGGAATGCTTCATTAATAACTCAAATACAGTTTATTTAACACATTTTTGGTTTGAAATATTGGTCTGAAAGGTTTGTAGCAGTTGTAGTCAGCTTGGATTCATCCCATAATTAGTGGAAAAGATGCCCCACTTTTTCCAGAGCAAGAAAGTCCAAATGTCCACAGAAAATTCTCAGACTTCTCCTGCTGCATAATCCACCTCTATCCATCCTTGTGCTCACCATGGACTGTTTTTTAATGTATCATTGTGGTAATATTTATGGTTCTCAGCTGAAATTCCTCACACAGTAGCCTCTATCCGACCACAAACAATTGTAAATGAATAAATATTTTCCTTTTTAAAATTGATTTTGTATGAGTTGTTTATATCTTGTCAGGAAAAATAAATCCTTTCTGTGCGCTGTGGTTTCAGATCTTAGGGAGAGAAAAAAAAAATCATGCATATTCACAGACACACGCGCGCACCCACAGCAGTGAGCCTGGCTGATTGGATGGTGGATGGCTGGAGTTGTTATTATATAGCATCCAGCAGAGTCTGGTTTGCAGGATAAGGACATCCTTACAGGGCATTTCTCAGTGTGAACGATGAGGAAACAGCCCCCTGTGTGAGCGAGTGGATGTGTGTGCATATGCATGTGTGTGAGAGAGAGAGCAATAGTGAAAGCCAGTGAGGAAAGTTTGAAAGAGAGGAACAGACAGAATGTGGACAGATGCATCTGTCTGCCTACACATTTTGGCTTTCAAATAGAAATCTTGGCAATGCTTGCAAAAAGTGACTTTCCCTATTGGGCTAGCCAGTGCCAAGGGTTTGCCTGCAGAGAAGGAGACTGGAGAATATGAGAGGAACTCATAAGGCTTTGCATTCTGTTACAGGAAAGCCTCCAATAAACTTCCCTTTCTCCAAAGACATCTCCATCTCTGATGCCCATGAATGGGTGTAAGTGGAGGGCCTTTCAAAGCCAAATGTGATAGTGTAAACAAAGATTGGACACACATTGGTGATTCGTGTGCATCTGGGCCTTTGTTAATGGGCTCTCTCGGTGCCTAGTCATAACTCATTGGGGAGCGGTGTAATTCTTGCCATTTTATAAGCCATTGACAAAAGAGACACGGAAACCACCCATGAACATGAATGCCACCAAGCTAACATCATGTCACCACATAATATAAATCTGTTTCAGGCCATAGGGTGTGATGCGGGGGGGAAATAACTTTTACAAAGACCGTTTGCTGTCTTAAAGATACTGCAGTGAAAGTTGGGTAACAATGCATCTATTTCCTCATTAGAAATCAGTTTACACACCAGAATTTTTCTTTTCTTTTTCAGCGAAGGGTTATGACAGGCAAACACTTCTGGCATGTTTTGACTTCCACCTCAGCAATGCAATCCACTCTGCGTCCTTAAAGTTCCTGGGATCAGCTGTTGCCGCTGGGGATGAGAAAGCCCAGCAGTCGCCTGAGACACCCAGGATCAGAAACTCCAAACAGGGATAACACGCTCTCAGCATTCAATGTTTTTAATCAAGGGATCAGCTACTGTGACTGGAAACAAAATGTCCCAGACAGCTATCACGTCGGAGTTGCCAGCAGGCAAAAGCTGGCACGACTAATATGGCTTGTCAGAGTGAAAATAGCCTGGTATTGTTCGCACCTTACGTGGAGGTACAGGCATAACGCTTTTGTCTTGTTCATCTCTCAGGAGTCATGCTCTAATAGCTTTTCAGGCTCATATTGCTTTGGTGAGAGGGATTTAAAGTTGGGGTCTGACATCCCAAGGAGTCTAGGGATGGAGGCAGAGCTATTCATTTATACATAATTCAGGACTAATCAAATTTACACCGCCATGAATGTGATAAATTTGTGTCTTTAAATTAAATGCTATTTGACAGATGGATTTGGGAATTATCAAATTGCCTGGTTAAGGATTTATTAAAAATAACTCAACGTACATGGACTGCCTTGTACAGCTAAAGTGTTTTCATGGGTTGCCAAGACTGCAGCTATACCAAAATATATTAGACAAATAAACAGAAATTCTAAATAGTGTAACAAATTGGTCTTTAAATACAAGCTCCGGCTGTTAGGTGATTGCAAAGAGCTGTTCTAGATTTAAGGATGCTGAGATGCTTTCAGATGCATTAAATGTTGCTATTTTCAGTTCCAAACTCTTGCAGTTAGTGAGAAAAAGACATTTCTGATGAGGACAAATATGATGTCTTGTTTCTGTCACATAAGCTTTGATATTCAATATGTATGATATAAATGACTGCACTTTTTATGGTTAATTTCTAACACAGAATCCATTTTTTATCGCATTAAAAATAAATCTACTTCTGGCATAATAAGTATCATTTCAGCATATTCAAATAGTCCATTTTCACCTCCTTCTACAAATATTTTGAGTGGTTTTAATAGGCAGATGGGTGTTATTGAGGTCATCAGTATTTACAGCTCTGCACTAAGCCCACTCTTCACAAAAATGCTGTTATCCAAGCCTCTGTAAATGCAGGGAAAAAATCTGGATATGGACCAGTAGCTGGAGTGTGTGGAAGCACGGAGGAGGGTTTGAGCTCATTAATGTCCTTGCTCTTCTGGAAACGATGAAATGAGGCTGGTCCTAAATTGGGTGAGGTCATTCCCTTTCCTTTCCTTTCCTTTCCTTTCCTTTCCTTTCCTCTCATCTCCTCTTCTCTCCTCTTCTCTCCTCTTCTCTCCTCTCCTCCATTAATCATGTCTGCACACATGAAAATGAGCTTAACCCTTTACCCTGTGCATTGCTCTACTTCCACTCAAGGACACCTTGCAAGCAGCTCTCTGCACAAATGTTCTTCCTCTACTTTTAACTAAAAACACTTTTCATTCTTGAGCCAGCTTGCCTTAGCAATGGAAACATATAGAACTGAGCTCCATCCTCTCTTGTTAAGCCTGTCAGTCTTTGCTGTGAAGCCTCATAACAATTAACACTGCTGTAAATCCTTTTGTCAAATGCCTAATGAAAAAAAAAAAGAAATTAAAGGACTTATCCTTACCCCTTGAGTCTAACATAATTTTAATGACAGCTAAACTAAAGTATATGAATGAAAGTTGGGTATATAATATATAAGCTCATGGAAAAGAGGAGCGCAGAGAGAAAGAGTGAGACGATAGGAAAGAAGACTAGGGCACAGAGGGATAGAAAGAGAGAGGGAGAAGTAGGAAGAGAATACACAAAGAAGAGAGAGGAAGGAAAAAGAAAATGAGCTTGGTTCCCTTTGTGGCACAGAGCTTCACCACTTAATCATCCCCTGGTCTATAAATAGGCCTTCACAGCCATGGAATATTGGTAGATTAATGGAAGAGAATGGAACGCCATAGTGCTGCAAAGCTTCAACACTTATGTTGCACTTCAATAATGCAAATTTCATTTTATTTTGCCACCAGTGTCAGAATTTTTCCTCTTTAGTTTTATCATGAGAAGTTGAGAGGAAAAATTTAACAGATTGCATTCGTCCTTCTCGGTTGTTTTTTTCTTTCTTTTTCGTCTTTTGATATGTTGCCTATTTCAACACAGTCTTCAGCCTTCTGGAAGACAGGCGTTCATGCTCAAAGCCAAATGGCACCAAGTACAGAACTGTTGATGCAATGCAAACATGCAAGCATTAGCAAAACCCTCCAAAGAACAGATTCGTTTCCAGGAGCAGACTGTGGAAAAGTTCCTTATTTTATATTCCGTACAGTGCCCTGCAGTTTCTTTTCAGCGCCTATCACAAGTGCTCATCTCCCGAGGAATTGTTGGCGGTGTTATGGAATCACCTTGTATCTCCCTGTTCTCCTTAGTGCCTGTGTGTGTATGTGTGTGCATGTATATATGTATCTGTGTGCCTATATGTGTTCATTCTGGGTTTGCAGGGGGTTATGTGCACGTATAGGCTCGCATCAAGAATACTTGATTTTAAAGGAAATGTGGCGAAGGTGTTATGTAGGTCAGCGAGAAAGGGAAGCTGTAAATACACTAATCCTGCACTAAAAAAACAAACTGTCTTTTTTTCTATAAATAGACATTAGTTCTACCTGTGTGTTTGCTTGTTAGTGTTGCCAATTATTTTGATGTAAAATTCAGATTTACTGAGTTGCGCTTTTCCACATTTTCACTTTCCTGTCAAACAACACAGCATGCGTATCACATTAGTCCTCGCCATCTGCTGAAAACATATACTGTGCATCTGCATAACTCACATCAAGTCATAGCTTCATGTAAGCTCAAGAGAAGAAACCGACTTGCTGTTCATTAGTGGTTTTATTCGTTTTAGTCGTTTGGTTCATTAGTCAAACAATGTCATGCTTTCATAATCACTGAAAAGAAAAGAAAGTTAAAGCAGAAAAACTTCCTCCTGTACCACTGAAAACATTTGCGTACATATTTAATACTAAATCTTCATTTTTAGCTGCTTTTGTGTCGTTCACATCACCATGGTCGCTTGAAACAAGATCATCTTTCATTTAGCAACACCTGTGCTTTTGCAACGCCGCTAAGTGAAGATGTCTGCGAAGGGGGCCCATTACAAATTCTTCCCGATATTACGCCCAGTAAAAAATGAATTATTAAACAAAAGAAATAGCAGAGGAAAATTAAAGTGATATGAAGAGGAACTTCTTCTCTCCCCACAATTCTAAGCGTGGTGGACTCGATTGGGGCTCAGTTGTTACATGGGCATCCAAAGCGAATTTTGTAGTCTCTGCACTTGCCAGTAGTCTGGTCCTTATTGCGGCAAACAAATCCGTCAGTTGGATTGTACCTGAAAAAAATGAGCACAAAGTAAGCTACAAATATGCTTAATGTTTTTATTTTATTTTATTATTACATTGATAATAATCTAAAACAGGAACTTGTGTTTATTGTACAAAGACATACATATTTAGTTAGTAGGTCTAATTTGCCCACCATAAAATAATTAAAGTGCACAGAGTAAAGCAGAGTAAAGATGTATGGTCAAATGTACCTTGTATTCTCCAGCACTTTACTCCACAGTCAATAAGACTGGTAAAGTAATATGTAAATGTCAGTTCATTTCCACTGTTTAATGAGGCATGTTGGTTAAACCATACTTACTTTTGTTGTTGCAGTTGTCTTTTTTTTTAATGATAAAAATAGATGACCTGGTTTCGCAATAGTGCTGTTGGCAGGTCCAATAAAAATGAATTTTACTCATCCAAATGTCTTGTGTAATTTGTTTTTTTATAAGTGTAAATGTGAAATGTCTCAAACATCCTATTTAAATAAGATAAAATAATCACAAGTAAATCATTTCCTGTCATGTATTACTTTTTCTTTCTCATAACACACATATTGTTTAAGTCAACCCAGTAATACAAGAATGAATTTCGACATTATGCAGTTCCCTCAGGAAAAATGATCACCCTTACAAATATAACTGAATTCCCATTCGTTGTTTAAGAAGTATCTTCAGGCAGAACATGTCTAAAATTTGGAAACTTGAGGCAAGAGGCGTTGTTGCTGAACAACGTTTGTACCAAACGTGAAGCTTTTATTGTTTTCTTAGGAGGCAGCTTACATGTAAAAGGTCTCCCCTGTGTAGATGGCTGGGGTCATCGTGTCAGTGGTAACAGCGTCCACATACAGAGGGTTGTCACAAATTTTGTATTGTTTCTTCAGTTCACTTAAAACCTCCCAGTCTCCTGTTGCACCAGGATTATCGCGATTAAACCAGCTGGTCCAACACACTGCAGCGAGTAAATACGGACAAAGCATGCCTGTTAGAAAACTACAGAACCAAAGCAACATTTTAAATGACTGTCTATACTTTATGCAATAAAAAAAAGCAAGAAATCAGTTTGCATTAGGAGCTTAATATTCCACATGCAGAATGTAGTGATACCTCCTCTGTCACAAAACGGGGGATAGCAGCTGAAGCGAACACGATAATCGTTGCACTTCTTTTTCTTGATCTGGTCTTTGTTTCTGCAGATGAATCCTGAAGTTATGTCATTTCTAAAAAAGAAAAAAGAAAAGAAGGAGACCGACATGAAACTGACTAAGAGCAGCCTAATGGCTGTAACCACTTAAGTGTATTTGCATTTTTTAGACATGTTAATGCATGGTTAAAGGCATGGCAATCAAACTCTGTCAGCCCATCTGTCTGTCTGTTGATTTGTCACCACTGTGGTACAGGCTGCAATATCTCCAAAACACTGGATGGATTGCTGTGGCATATGGTTCATGTCACACTTTGGTGAATCCTCAAACTGTGTCCAACTTAAACAGTGAAAATGCAAATGCTGCCAATTCCATAGAATATATCACTCACACACACTTTTTCACATATTTTTTCTTCTACTGTTCTTACTTGTAAATCACGTCCCCTGCTGCAGCCACAGTGAGCCCAGATAGAGTCTTGGCTTCGATAGCTGCTGGTCTAGGGCAGATCTTTCCAGGGTTCTCTTTGCGGAGCCTGCAAAGAGTTTCCCAGTCTCCAGATGCAGAAGGGTCGTCTCTATCGAACCATTCTGTCCAGCATCCTGGAAAAGGGTCAAATTCAGATAATTTAGCAACTTTGAAAGCTTTTCTGTAAATGTTTTCATTTGACTAAGACAAATTGTGAATGTTAAAAAAGATGGCTGTGATGGACAGTGGTGTGAAAAAGTATTTAGTTTCAGATCATCAAAGAAACTTAAATATTAGACAAGGATAACATAAGTAAACACAAAATGCATTTTCTAAATGAAGGTGTTTATGATTTAAGGGAAATAAATCCAAACCTACATGGCTCTGTGTGAAAAAGTGATTGCCCCCTAAACCTAATAACTGGTTGGACCAACCCTTAGCAGCAAAAACTGCAATCAAGAGGAATTTTGGACCAATCATCTTTGCATAATTGTTGCAACTTTGCCACATTGTAGGGTTTTCAAGCATGAAACGGCTTTTTAAGGTCATGCCACAGCATCTCCTTTGGATTCAGGTCAGGACTTTGATTGGGCCGCTCCAAAGTCTTCATTTTGTTTTTCTTAAGTCGTCATCAATGTGCTCTTGGAGTAATTTTGGTCACTCTTGGGAAGCTTTACCCTTGTTCCAAGTTTTCTCATTTTGTATATAATGGCTACTACGTTGGTTCACTGGAGTCCCAAAGCCTTACTTTCTCCCTTAATCACTGAAATCCTCATTTAAAAACTGAATTTCATATTAACTTGGGTTATCTTTGTCTAATATTAAAAATTGTTTGATGATCTGAAATATGTAAGTGTGAAAAACATGCAAAACACTAGGAAATCAGGGGGGCAAACACTTTTTTGCACTGTAACTGCAAATGAGAAAACAAAATGTGATCTCCTTACGAATGTTGATGGGATAGAAGCAGGGCTTTCCTGAAATGCAGAAAATGAAGAAACAGCAGAAAGTGAGACTTTAAAAATTGCACAAACTGATCAATTAAAATACATCGATTGTTTTTCAAATACAATGAATTTGATACTTTAGATGGTGAGAAAATGAGAGTTAATACTGTGTGATTACCAAAAAAAAGAGGAAAGTCCTATTTTATCAGGAAACTGATAAAAAGGATAAAATAGCTACTCCTGTGTGACAAATGAAACACTAAATTTTCCACCTTAGGAACTTAGAAACTTCACTTCACTTTGGGTTATATTAAAGTGAACGGTCTTCTTTTGTTCCTTAAAATCAGACACACACTCGAGGCGTAGGTTGCTTTCTAGTAAATATAAATGCTATAATGTCATTTTATTTGTGATGGTGTACAGTGCTAATGGCTTTGTGTACCTGTCAAAGTTATTTAATTAAATGTATTTAATTTAGTTAAATACACCTTAAAAGATAAGATAAGAAAAAATCTGAATTTCCACTGTCACATCAACACATTTAACACATAATCCAGTAAACAGTTTAATGTGCATTTAGCAACCAAGCTTTAGCAACCAATTAAAAAAATGTAGAATATAGATGTAAATGTATAGAATAATACATCATCATTTTGGGGGCATTGTTTGACATCACAATATAAGCAAATATTTCTCTCATTTCAAAGTATGCCACTGACTACACATTGGGTGTGACACATAGTGAAGGGTCTTACTATTTCCATCCTCTTCTTCCTTTGAACTAGATTCACTGGAGTCCTGCTTTTTCCTTTCTAGTAAACATAAGAAGAATAACAGTCCTTACAGTTCATGGAGTTCCAAGACATTACAAAGTTCTTCCACCGTGATTAAAATACACCACACTGTATGTGATAAAGATACACAGTGTTGAAGGCTCTTACCGTTCTTTTCTTCCTTTGAACTAGATTCACTGGAGTCCTGCTCTTTGCTTCCTATTAAGTGGAATAATGTTGTATTTTGTTACAGTGTACAATTCTTGTCAAATTTGAATAATTTTACAAGAAGATGCAAAGCTCTTCAACAGAGACTGAAGATATGCACATTTTACATGGTATTAATCAAGTTATAATGAAGGATCTCACCCTTGTTATCTTTTGGTTTCTTAGAACTGGAGCCTCTTGAATTTTCTAGTTAAAATGAATAAAAAGATCTTTTGTGATTGTGTACAGCTCTGGGAGTTTACAAAATTGTCAAAATTGAATACATTTACAAGAAGCTGAAAAGTTCTTCAGCCCATTTTATGTACATACACATTTGTGACATAAATCAAGTTGTAATGAAGGATCTGACCTTTTTTATCCTTTTGTTCCTTAGAATTAGATTCACTAGAGGCCTGCTTTTTCCTTTCTAGTAAACATAAAAAGAATAACAGTCCTTACAGTTTATGGAGTTCCAAGAAGTTACAAAGTTCTTCCACCATGATTAAAATACACCACACTGTATGTGATACTGATACACAGTGTTGAAGGCTCTTACCGTCCTTTTCTTCCTTTGAATCAGATTCACTGGAGTCCTGCTCTTTGCTTCCTATTAAGTGGAATAATGTTGTACTTTGTTACAGTGTACAATTCTTGTCAAATTTGAATAATTTTACAAGAAGATGCAAAGCTCTTCAACAGAGACTGAAGATATACACATTTTACATGGTATTAATCAAGTTATAATGAAGGATCTCACCCTTTTTATCTTTTGGTTTCTTAGAACTGGAGCCTCTTGACTTTTCTAGTTAAAATGAATAAAAAGATCTTTTGTGATTGTGTACAGCTCTGGGAGTTTACAAAATTGTCAAAATTGAATACATTTACAAGAAGCTGAAAAGTTCTTCAGCCCATTTTATGTACATGCACATTTGTGACATAAATCAAGTTGTAATGAAGGATCTGACCTTTTTTATCCTTTTGTTCCTTAGAATTAGATTCACTAGAGGCCTGCTTTTTCCTTTCTAGTAAACATAAGAAGAATAACAGTCCTTACAGTTTATGGAGTTCCAAGAAGTTACAAAGTTCTTCCACCATGATTAAAATACACCACACTGTATGTGATACTGATACACAGTGTTGAAGGCTCTTACCGTCTTTTTCTTCCTTTGAATCAGATTCACTGGAGTCCTGCTCTTTGCTTCCTATTAAGTGGAATAATGTTGTACTTTGTTACAGTGTACAATTCTTGTCAAATTTGAATAATTTTACAAGAAGATGCAAAACTCTTCAACAGAGACCGAAGATATACACATTTTACATGGTATTAATCAAGTTATAATGAAGGATCTCACCCTTTTTATCTTTTGGTTTCTTAGAACTGGAGCCTCTTGACTTTTCTAGTTAAAATGAATAAAAAGATCTTTTGTGATTGTGTACAGTTCTGGGAGTTTACAAAATTGTCAAAATTGAATACATTTACAAGAAGCTGAAAAGTTCTTCTGCACATTTTATGTACATACACATTTGTGACATAAATCAAGTTGTAATGAAGGATCTGACCTTTTTTATCCTTTTGGTCCTTAGGACTGGAGTCAGTGGAGTTTTCTAGTAAATATAATAAGAAAATGATGTCTGTTGTGATTGTGAAAATTGTCAAAAATGAGTAACTTTTACTAAACTCTTCTGCAGTGATTGAAATGATACACACTGTACTTGCATTAATCAAATTCTCATTAAGGATCTACCTTTTTTATCCTTTTGGTCCTTAGGACTGGCGTCAGGGGAGTTTTCTAGTAAATATAATCAAAAAATGATGTCTGTTGTGATTGTGCACAGTTCTGATGGCACAGCTGTCAAAACTGAATAACTTTACAAAATGCTACGAAGCTCTTCTGCAGTGATTGAAATAATACGCATTTCATGTGACACTAATCATATTACAATGAAGGATCTACCTTTTTTATCCTTTGGGTCCTTAGGACTAGATCCACGGGGAGCCTGCTGGTCGCTTCCTAGTAAGAAGAATAATGTTGTGATGTTGTACAGTTCTACCAGTGACTGATATAATACACACTGTATTGACAATGAAATTGTTATGAAGGATCTCAATATTTCTATTTTTACAGTTCTGCCAATTTAGGTAATTTTCAAAAATTAACAACTTTACACAAAGATACAAAGCTTTTCAGCACAGACTGAAAATATACATATTTTATGTGACATTCATTAGGTTGTAATGAAGGATCTCACCATTTTTATCCTTTTGGTCCTTAGGACTGGAGTCAGTGGAGTTTTCTAGTAAATATATAATCAAAAAATGATGTCTGTTGTGATTGTGCACAGTTATGATGGCACAGCTGTCAAAACTGAATAACTTTACAAAATGCTACAAAGCTCTTCTGCAGTGATTGAAATAATATGCATTTTATGTGACATTAATCATATTGCAATACCTTTTTTATCCTTTGGGTCCTTAGGATTGGAGCCACTGGGAGCCTGCTGGTCGCTTCCTAGGGAGAAGAATAATGTTGTGATTTTGACTGAAATAATACACACTGTATTGACATTAATGAAATTGTTATGAAAGATCTAACTATTTCTATTGTTTTTTGTGACTGTATACAGTTCTGCCAGTTGACATAATTGCCAAAAAACAGCTTTACAAGAAGATACAAAGCTCTTCAGAAGAAAATATACACCTTTTATGTACATACATAAAACTAATTACAACATTATTCAAGTTGTAATGAAGGATCTCACCATTTTTATCCTTTGGGTTCTTAGAACTGGGGCCACTGGAAGCCTGCTTTTCACTTCCTAGTAAGAAGAATAATGTTGTATTTTTGCAATTGCCAACACTTCTGAGATATTATAGTCTTGTCAGAAGCTATTAACTTTAGAAGTAGATACAAAGTTCTTCATTTGAGACTGAAATAACGTACATTGTATGTAACATTAATCAACTTGTGATGAAGGATGTTACTATTTTAAGATTGTCAAATCTGAATATACAAGTAACATGTTACAATGTTTTTCTACATTAGCTAAAATACAGGACATTGGTCATGAAATGTAGCACCCTACTGTGAAGGGTCTTACCATTTTTATCTTTTTGTTTTTCAGAGCTGGGCGCACTGTCCACTTTGTATGTGTTTTCTGGTAAACACAATCATAACATTTTGTTTTGCTAATAATGCTTTAATTGCATATTTTTTGATTAAATGCACTGCTTATAAATTGCAGAATTGTCAGAATTGAATACATTTACAAGAAGCTGAAAAGTTCTTCAGCACATTTTATGTACATACACATTTGTGACATAAATCAAGTTGTAATGAAGGATCTGACCTTTTTTATCCTTTTGGTCCTTAGGACTGGAGTCAGTGGAGTTTTCTAGTAAATATAGTAAGAAAATGATGTCTGTTGTAATTGTGCACAGTGATTGTGCAAAATTGTCAAAAATGAGTAACTTTTACTAAACTCTTCTGCAGTGATTGAAATGATACACACTGTACTTGCATTAATCAAATTCTCATTAAGGATTTACCTTTTTTATCCTTTTGGTCCTTAGGACTGGCGTCAGGGGAGTTTTCTAGTAAATATAAATGATGATGTCTGTTGTGATTGTGCACAGTTATGATGGCACAGCTGTCAAAACTGAATAACTTTACAAAATGCTACGAAGCTCTTCTGCAGTGATTGAAATAATACGCATTTCATGTGACACTAATCATATTACAATGAAGGATCTACCTTTTTTATCCTTTGGGTCCTTAGGACTAGATCCACGGGGAGCCTGCTGGTCGCTTCCTAGTGAGAAGAATAATGTTGTGATTTTGACTGAAATAATACACACTGTATTGACATTAATGAAATTGTTATGAAAGATCTAACTATTTCTATTGTTTTTTGTGACTGTATACAGTTCTGCCAGTTGACATAATTGCCAAAAAACAACTTTACAAGAAGATACAAACCTCTTCAGAAGAAAATATACACCTTTTATGTACATACATAAAACTAATTACAACATTATTCAAGTTGTAATGAAGGATCTCACCATTTTTATCCTTTAGGTCCTTAGAACTAGATCCACTGGGAGCCTGCTGGTCGCTTCCTAGTAAGAAGAATAATGTTGTGATGTTGTACAGTTCTACCAGTGACTGATATAATACACACTGTATTGACAATGAAATTGTTATGAAGGATCTCAATATTTCTATTTTTACAGTTCTGCCAATTTAGATAATTTTCAAAAATTAACATCTTTACACAAAGATACAAAACTCTGCAGCACAGACTGAAAATATACATATTTTATGTGACATTAATCATATTGCAATGAAGGCTCTACCTTTTTTATCCTTTGGGTCCTTGGGACTGGAGCCACTGGGAGCCTGCCGGTCGCTTCCTAGTGAGAAGAATAATGTTGTGATTTTCACTGAAATAATACACACTGTATTGACATTAATGAAATTGTTATGAAAGATCTAACTATTTCTATTGTTTTTTATGACTGTATACAGTTCTGCCAGTTGACATAATTGCCAAAAAACAGCTTTACAAGAAGATACAAAGCTCTTCAGAAGAAAATATACACCTTTTATGTACACACATAAAACTAATTACAACATTATTCAAGTTGTAATGAAGGATCTCACCATTTTTATCCTTTGGGTTCTTAGAACTGGGGCCACTGGAAGCCTGCTTTTCACTTCCTAGTAAGAAGAATAATGTTGTATCTTTGCAATTGCCAACACTTCTGAGATATTATAGTCTTGTCAGAAGCTATTAACTTTAGAAGTAGATACAAAGTTCTTCATCTGAGACTGAAATAACGTACATTGTATGTAACATTAATCAACTTGTGATGAAGGATGTTACTATTTTAAGATTGTCAAATCTGAATATACAAGTAACATGTTACAATGTTTTTCTACATTAGCTAAGATACAGGACATTGGTCATGAAATGTAGCACCCTACTGTGAAGGGTCTTACCATTTTTATCTTTTTGTTTTTCAGAGCTGGCCGCACTGTCCACCCCGTATGTGTTTTCTGGTAAACACAATCATAACATTTTGTTTTGCTAATAATGCTTTAATTGCATATTTTTTGATTAAATGCACTGTCAATAAGTTGCAGAATTGTTAAAATTTAATAGTTATTGAGAACAACCCACCAAAAAGTAATCCCGCAATAATGGCAACAACCAACTGCAAGAAAAAATAGAAAAATAAATATGTTGGAATCACATAAAACTGCATTCTGCTTGTACATATTGTATTGAATGTATAAAATCAATTCTGATAATGTTGGGAAATTCTGTAAAACGTAGCTGAAACCAGAATACAATGATTTGCAAATTTCATAAACTGACACTTTATTCTCAGTAGAACATTAAAAACATTTAAACTGAGTCATTTTTGCTATTTCATGAAATATATCAGTGTGGTGGTGGTGTGGTCTTTGGCTCAGCTGCAAGGGAGGAGTGGTGCAGTTAGCTTAAGGGGGCGGCACCGGGAGCCAGGTGAGCCACAGGCGATTGTCTGATGACGGTGTCTCTTTTCCGTGTCTCTATAGTGAAGGCAGAGTCGAGCGGGGAGGAGGAGAGAGCTAGACTGAAACGGACTGCCTTCTTTGTGTGCATAACTCTCAATAAAAAACAATAACAGTGTGCAGAACCATCGTTTCTGGCGTGTACTTCTACAGTCAGATAATTTTAAATCTCCCACATCTGGAAAAGCACCATCAGTGCTGAAAGCTGTGAACAGGTTTTAGAGCAACATGTGCTCCCATCCATATTATGTTTCTTTTTGTCAAGGCCTTACATATTTCACCAAGACAATATTAAAGTTGAAGTGTATAGATGCTGAACTTGTTTCCCTGCAGTCCAGAACTTTTACTATTTGATGGCAAATCTAATACTGTCATCAAATTTTAAATCAGCCACTAATAAGTTTAAACTTATTTCACGTATTTTATATTGTGAATAAAAGTGTTTGCAAAATTTGCAAATCATATCATTCTGTTTTTATTTAGATTTTATGCAGAATCCCAACATTTTCGGAATTGAGCTTGTAATGTGAAAACATATGTATTACAGAACAAAAGGAAATTAAATTTTAATTGAACTTAAAATGTATTTAAAGTTATATATTACCAGTCGCATCATGATTGTAGAGGAACCTTAAAACAAAATGACAATGAAAATTGAACTTTCAAGAGGTGCATCACATGAGATCAATATTTTAGTTTAGACTATCTTTTTAATACAGTGATGGGAAAAAGTGTTTGCCCCCTTCCTGATTTTCCAGTCTTTTGCATATTTTTCACACTTACATGTTTCAGATCATCAAACACATTTTAATATTAGACAAAGATATTATTGATCTCTTGTTAATGTGTTGCTTCCGTAACTGGATACCCAGCAAGATTGCCAGTCTTCTAGCTTGCTTACTTGCCACAAGTGCACTGTGCCACCTACCAATAGAAAGGAAAAGATAATGTGCATATTTCCACGAGAGAAATCCCACGCCTGGACTGTCATTGACCGCCGCCATGATTCTAGCCTACGTCACAGCATCATGTGCGCTTTTTACGTCTAACACGAAAAATGCAGTCGTGGTGCTTTCGATTGTACTCAGAAGTCGGAAATTCTGCCTTCCGAATAGGAAAATGTAGGTAACACCAGACTGTAGATGAGCTGCATACACGGCTGGACTGGGACAAAAAATCGGCCCGGGCATTTTGACTAGAGAGTGGCCCGCCATTATAGGAAAAATCATAAAGCCTTTGAATGAAAACAAACACTGTTGTGACAGTGATGTACACGGTTCTGATGGTATATATGCATCAATCTATCAATCGTTTGTTGTAAGATTCAGATAATTATTTTTTAAAAGCTAGATATTTTAAATGAGAATAAGAAAGAAAAGTACTTCTTTGTGCCCCCCTCTCCCTGTTAATGCCCTACCTGCCCCCCTGGCAAAACATTGCTAGACCTGCCCCTGCACAGTTACCAGCCGTCAGCTAGGTAGAAAAAGGATCCTGGTGTTTTTTGTCTCTCACAAACAGTTCATAACTTCCCTTCAACTCATTCATGTCACCTAAAAGGTAAACCTGTTTCTCCATCACCTGTTCAGGTCTGATGATTCAGTAAGGACATCTCCTGATTTCATCTTCATGTTTCCCTCTCACCAGATAACTAAACCGATATCATGACCAGCAGCTTTTACAGCTGTGGCTCCAGCAAACATCAGCTGATACTAGAAAGTAATATTAAATAAATTCTATCAACAGCTGATCAAGCTTAAACGTGCTGCTCTTGTTTAACGCGACCTCCGCTGGTTTCTTCTTTCTGGCGCAAAGTGGGCGATAAACAAACAAGAGAGAAAAGCCGATCAGCTGATCATTGATCAGTTTCATGATTGAAGCAGAAACAGGAGAGGGAGGGGGAGAGAATGAGAGAAGAAGAGGCAGCTGACAGCATAAAGACAGAATAACTCCAGCTTTGTGTCTTTTTCATTGTAGCGGAAGTCCGGGACAAACTGTGTTCCTTTTCACCTCAATACCAATAATATATTCTCTGAATGCGGGACATTCCGTTTTTTACGGGATGGTTGGCAACTCTAATAATTAACCTTATGAACAAAATAAAGTTCGACATCAGTAACATCATAGCACTCACCCAGCTGTATAGAAACTCCATCATGCTAGCTAGTACCCAGTACAAAAAAGTCAGCATAACGAAAATAAACTCCACCTAAACTTGGTTTATATCTGACCCAGATAGACTGCAAGTCATAACTTCTTACCTGAAGTTCAGTTCACCTGACACTCGGACCGGCGGCCTCAACACCGCCTCGGGTCTCTGCTCCTCCTGCCTCCCCTTTCCCTCATCTACCTGCTGGTCTCCAACACTTGCTAATGTTACTGAATCTGTGGAAGCTCCGTGATAGCCACCGCAAGAAGTAACGAATAACGACCCTATCTAAATCCCAGTAATGATTAACGCGTTCCTGATTTTGGCATAATAACTAGTTACCATGTTCATTACCACAATAATAACGTAGTTACTGTAGTCCCTACACTGCTGGCCGACCTGTTGAATCAAGAAATCACTTAAATAGAAGCTGTCTGACAAAGTGAAGCAGGCTAAAAGATCTCAGAAAGCAACACATCTTGCAAGGATCTAAAGAAACACTTGAGAAACAAAGTCACTGACATCTATCAGTCTGGAAAGGTTTACAAAGCTATTTGTAAGGCTTTGGCACTCCAGTGAACCAAAGTGAGAGCCATTAGACACCAATGGAGTAAATCTGGAACAGCGGTGAAGCTTTCCAGGCTTGACTGGCTTACCAAAGTTACTCCAAGAGCACATTAACAACTCATCCAAGAGGTCACAAAATAACCCAGAAAACATTAAAGAACCTCAGGATTCACATGTCTCAGTTAAGATTAGACTTAATGATTCAACAATAAGAAAAGGAATGAGCAAAAATGGGAGAGTTCTAGGAGAAAACCTCTGCTGACCAAAACTAACTCAAAGGCTCATCTCACAATTGCCAAAAACATCTCCCCAAGACATCTGGTAAAACATTATTTTATGCAGACGAGATAGAAGTTGAACTTTTTGGAAGGTTTGAGTCCTGTTACATCTGGCATAAAAACTAACGTTGCAGACAAGGAACATCATACCAACAGTAAAATATGGTCATGGTAGTGTGATGGCCTGGGGCTGTTTGGCTGCCTCGGGACCTGGAAGACTTGGTGTGGTAAATGGAATCAAGAATTCTGCTGTCTACCAAAACATCCCAAAGGAGAATGTCCAGTCCAGTTTTTGACCTCAAGCTGAAGCGCACTTGGTTTTTCCAGCAGGGCAATGTTCCAAAACACACCAGCAAGTCCACCTCTGAATGACTTAAGAAAAACCAAATGAAGACTTACTCAGTGACCTAGTCAAGGTCCTGAACTGAATCCCATGGAGATGCTGTGGCATGACCATAAAAAGGTGTTTCATGCTTGTAAACCCTCCAGTGTGGCTGAATTGCAAAAAATATGCAAAGATGAATGGGCAGGGGACAACAATCTTTCACACCACTGTATATCGATTGAAGTTAGCTGTATTAAAAACATAATGCCACATCAAAATGCTACTAAATTATAGTACTACGTATATTAAATGTATTTTTTGAAAGGTTTCTTAAGTATTGTTTTAAATATAAGTACCAAGAAGCATCACGCTCAAAACCAAACAAATTTAAAAGAGAAAATCCTTTACCTGCCAAACCAGAAGAGACCCAGGACAGGAGTTCTCAGTCGTCAGTTTGTTTGTATGAAGTACTGTTTGGCTAAATGAGCAACCTTTCTGACAGCTTCTCCTCTTATATACAGCCCACAATCAGGAACATAGTTACCTGTAGGGGGTAAAGAAAACCACTTACTGCAATTATGTCATCCAGAACACACCCAAGGAAACTAATTCTCAAATGTAATTTGAGAATATTTGCCAGTAGTCATTTCACTTATTTCCTCATTCCATAAATCCCAATAGAAGGAAATTAGAATATATTGGTTAGAGGTCGACAGCTTCACCATTCTTCTCGTAGTCATGTTAAAACAAATGTTGCTGCTGTTTCATGTAGACAAATTCAAGGGGGTTTAAGCATCGTATATTGTAAAAAACAAAGTAACGTAGGCTCAAATTCACATAACCTAAGTGCCATTGATTAATAATTAACTGTTTGCTATTTTTAAAATGTCATAACTATCCTCTGTTATAGATAGAACGTTTTATTTACCTTCTTGTCCTTTGGAGAAGGTTGTGTGGCATCTGAAACTGCACAGCTGCTCTGAATCCCATAATCCAGACAGAAATTTGGCTCACTCTTACAGTTAAAGGCAGCTGTCATGCTATCTTTGCAAATATAAAAGGATGATTCAGGTGCAAGTGGCTGATAGGAATTTGTGCATAGCACCTGTACCCTAAGTCAGAAGCAGTAATAGTGTTATTTTGGATACAGTTTCACTGTTGGGGGTATTTAAGGTTGGTAATCTTTCTCAGGAACCATGTGTGGGAACATTAAGTTTTATTCTAAATGAGGTTAGACTAAACTGTTTTGGAAAGCTCTCCCATGTACTCCAAGTGCATTCCCCAGATTTACGTCAAACTAGCCTAGCTGTTTATGAAATTATACTGAGCAAGCTTTCAAAGTTGAACAATTTGAGAGATATTAAGGACAATCTAACTTTCATTTTTTCATACAAAACTAGCAGTGGCTAAAGTTGCAGATCTAAAAACAATTCAACAAGTTAAAAGATTTGATGCTGAAAGAATCCACATAGGCTGAAGGAAATGCGTAAGAAATGATTTTATTTAGATTTGTGGCAAGTGACACATTATGCGCTATTAATATGAAATATTGTTAGTGCAGAACTCTCTTGCTTAAAAAAATGAAAATAAAAGTTGCAGAAAAAGGAACACACATGATATTTTCATCATGTCACAAATCACTAAGTTCTTCTACAAGATAATTATTACGATGGATGTTCTTCACATTTATGTGATAATCTCTAAGTTGATGAACAAAATTTAAAAGATAGTTTTTGTGTAAATAGTATTCTCTGAAATAGCTGAAAGGCAGTGCATGAAGACATAAAGCAGCAAAGAATAATATGAGTCACTTTTAAGGAAATGGGAACAATTTCTAAAAAACAACAACAACAAAAACAACAACAAAAGAAAGATTTTAAATCTATTAATATGTGACACATCTATGAACAGAGCAACAAACTTGTTTACCTTACCTGTTTTATTTTCTAGTCATATTTGTTTGTTGCACTTAAGGACCAGAGTATGACTGGCCTTTTTTCAGTATTCACCCTCTGCAGTGGCTGTGTGTACGCTAATTAAATGCCCTTTGAGAAGAATATCTACCTCCCACTGTTCAATAGCAGCTGGGGATGGTTTCTGTCTATTCATACATCAGCATTACACTTTGTCATCTGAAGGGGCTGGTGCAATATTTTACACTAAATTGTGCTTTGGACTGGATGCCAAAGTACAAATGACAGCATGGTGTACACTCATTCATCATCCCAACACCCCCCCCCCCCCCCCCCCCCCCATCAAACATGCACATACCACCCTCTCTATCTCTCTACCCCCCAAAACTCCTTGTCTCCATGGCGTCTCCATGCTCCTCTAATGAAGGAGGGTTTGTGTTGACCATCAGCCCCATTTGCCCATTTACATATTTGACTTTCACCACCATGTGGGAAGTAATGTGGTGATGATATGACGCACTGAGCAAAACATCTCGAGGGTAAATGATTGATGAGGGTATACTTCGGTAGTCTGCATTTATTTGCTTAATAAAAACATTTCATTTTGACAACTCAAGCCAGATGACGGAGGTAGCTGTGAGTAAATCGGGGGGAATCCCCAATTTTGGTTTCATGTTACGTTGCCTATCAGCGTGTGTTATCTTATATTCTGCTTTCACTGGGCCATCTGACCTCTCACAGAAAAGTTTCAGGAAACTGTGTAAAATCTCAGTTTGCAAATAACACAGACTTGATTCTTAAGCCGTCACTTGATCGCAGAGAGTCAGCTGAACACGTGTCATGTAAATGTAAAAGAGAAAATAAGGTATTTATATGTATTCATTATTTAAAAACCACTTAAACCACCACTTACTCCTTAAAAGCGTATAGACCTTGACCACATTTGACAAATTTATTCATTGCATCCCATCTGAATGAAGCTAAAGCACAAAGACCTCACACCTTTGTATATATATAAATATTACTGAGAATCTCAGCTCCTTCAATGCAAAATGCATTAATACAGTCATCTGTAGTGGCTCGATGCTGCAATGTAATGTTCACACTGACACAGTGCATAAAGTGTAACTGCTGTATGCCTGTTTTTTTTTTTAATGAAACAGATGGTCAAAGGAGGCATGAAGTGACATATAAATGTAACTATAACAAAGCAAATTAGTCCTGCTATTGGCAGGAGCTTTTGCTGCTCCCAGCTCCTCCCTAATGCTACACATCTTTGGTTGATATAGGAATATCTGTTAATTTAAAATCTTGCAATTCTGAGATACAAGCAGAAAGTGAGAGAGGGAAAGAGAGAGAGAATGTTTTCCTGTATACACATTATATCCTTTGGGATTATCTTTGCCTTCTATATCTAGCAGTTAATATCTCTTGCAAGAGAAAGTGGCCTGAGGATAATTATGTAAAGTAGAGGTAAGAAGATGAAAATGTGCTAAGGGTTTAATTATCACTGGGAATGAACTTCACATCGCATGAAGGCAGGGAAGACACAGCACTTATGAAATGCAGATTTTGGTAATATTCCTTTCGAATGCAGCTCCCAGTGACTGCGACACTTTCAGGTCACACGAAATGTTGGGCTACTGATATCTTGCTGGTTATTTGTTGGTGCTGCTTATTAGTGAGTGCAAGGAAGAAGCAGGAAAGAAACAGGATAATGGTGCAGACTATTACCTCAAATTGCATCAATCCTTTTCCAATCTGTAGAATGTTGTTTTTGGAACCTTTGCACAGTATTGGTAAAATATGCTACTGTGTCTCCTGCATGTCAGTTAGTGCTGCAGTAAATATGTATTACACGTACTGCACATACTCTGCTGGGTTATTTTACGGTTGAAGTCATTAATTCTAACAGAATTTAAGAGATAAGAAAAGACGTTGTTTTCAAGGATGAGCAGTGAGTGAAAAGTTTTGGGGCTCATTTATATTTTTCTCAGGCCTTCAAAAATCCTTTCAGACCTTCCACTGACCCGCTATTTAATACATGCTGTAAAAACACTTACACACTTACACTGCCCGAGCACACGCACACACACACACATGTGCATACACACAAACCTTGTATTGCTCTTAAGTGTGCCTCTGTGTGAAGTGTGTCTGTCAGCGGGGCTCTTACACGTCATCATTCATCTTGCTTCCTGACAACCATTCAATCAAACACTGGCCTCCAGGATTGAGCCAAAACCCTTTTCCACAGGGACGGCTGTTACTATGGTAACTGTGGAGGTGTGCGACCCACCAGCAAGCCAGAGAATGCAGTGTTGTTTTGTTTGGGTTTGTTTTTCGCTGAGAAAACACCAACTTTGTGTTTGTGTATCTGTCTCCCCCTGTTTCCTTCTCTCCTGCTTTTTCCCATGTGGGAGAAGCACATACCTCCCCGCTCTTAGTTACAGCCCTGAAGCTTGTGGGTAATTGTGATATGCCATAGGTGTCAGGATACTTGGATTTCCCCATCAGTTGTCAGCCTGGAAAATCTGAAACTAGTTTTCCTTCACAACACTGGTACAGCATCATGTCAAGATGGAGCTAGGCAGCACGGTAATGACATTTTAGAGATAATAAATTCATGCTACATTTGGTATTAAGTTTGCACCTGGCTTAATATGAGAGTGCCTGCGATTCTCAAGAAGGTTATTAGAAGGTAGTTTAAGGTTGAATTAGTCACTATGTTTATGACTAATTTAAACAGAAAAGGCGGCACCAGATTCTATATCAGTTTTTGCTACCTGGCTTAAATTTTTAGTTTAATTAGGTTAGTTTATGTTGTGTTTTTCACAGGTTA